>NW_026860089.1:0-52910 GCF_026571515.1 Ruditapes philippinarum
AGCGATTGATAGACCATAGAGAGTCCCGTTCAGGATATCCTAGGACTAAAAACACGAGAAGAATTAAGTTCAGACGCGATATTTAGCGTCCTATAAAGGGCGAAATTTAGTACTAAATTTCGCATGTATTAAATTTCTCTAGTCTCTCATACGATAATTAGCGCCCTTCAACGCGATATTTATCGCCTGATGAACACACAACATACGAAAATTAAGACGATAATTATCGAGGCGAAATTGTTAAATTTCGCTAGTATAAGTGTCTCTGGTCTATAGAAAGGGCGATAATTATCGCGTGAGAGACTAGCGAAATTTAAGACATGCGATATTTAATACTATATTTCGCCCTTTAGATGCGATAATTATCGCGTGTTAACTAGCGAAATATTGTGGACGAAATAGGATTCCGTATTTATTACATATGGCACATTTGATGCAATACCAACAAAGACTTCTACAAGTTCAAACACATTGTATACTTCAAATTACTTGAATGGCTTGACAATAAGTGAATTATGAATAACGGTATAGTATGATGGCTTATCTTATTGCTAACTCGGTTTCATACACTGACAATATGGTTTCATATATTGTAACTGTGGATTAATATAATGGATTCCGGTTAAATAAGGTGTTTTCAAGTCATATATAGTCGAAGTGAACTTATATATTATCCAAATGGTTAAATAAATTGAAAAAGAACAATATCAGACAGCCATGGCTTTCCATATTACGTTATCACTCAAATTTATATAGGCTTACATTTATGTTTCAGCAATTATGTACAGATGTTGCACCATACATGAAAAGGGAAAGAACAATTTGAAATTGGAAACAAAAATGTTAGCTACGTTGAGGATGCTTGGCAATCTAGAATGTTACAGAAGTGTGGCTGACCGTTTCGGGATCAGTAAAGGTAAGCTTTTCTAGAAATAAATAATAAGAAATATTTTATGCTTTCAATGTTCATAATTATTTCCTACGTATATGTTATTGTTAGTGTCCATTCGTGCTGTTCTACAGAAATTAAAAACTTTGACGGGAGCGGTAGTTTCTTATTTCTGTAGAAAGGCTACGGATGAATACTAAAATACAAAATTCATGCAGAGTAACTTTTTACTTAATTAATATTCAAAAGCGGCACATGAAAGCGCATGTGCAAATTTATGCAAATGACTATCTTTACAAACACGGTTCTATGAAGCACTATGAAAAATAGAAGTCGACTATGAATAGAATTTGAGAAAGTATCGACTTTTGTTCTATGAAAATTAACACATAATTTTGAAGAAATACAGGGTTTCCATTAGATGACAAATAACGTTGGATACTTAACAATTTTATCATCCCATGCACAATGAATATGTGAGGGATTTCCAATTCAAACATAAAGGGATTGAAAAAAAAAATACAAATTTTAGCATTTATTTTAGAGTATTACTAGTTAGATAATATAATATGAAATACTCAATAGAAAAGGAATAAAAAATGTTGATAAATGTACATAAGCTGACTTGCAAGGAGCTTCTTTTATTTCATTTTCTTAATATTATGTACATTCATGTATGTAATCTAATATATTATATAATCAGAATCTAATAAATTTGTTATACCAAACAAGGTATATCAAACCTATAGTATGTCTAGTGCGGTTTATATTTTTTTTCTTTTTTTCAGGAAAACTTCATCTGACTGTAATTTCAACATGCAAAGCACTCTCATCATTAAAGACTGATTACATTAAATTCCCAGAGAATCGCACAGAAATGGACACAATGGCTGAGGGATTCCACAAGAGATGTGGAATGCCGGGAGTAGTCGCTGCAATTGAGGGAACCAACATTTCAGACAAAGCTCCTACTTTTGAGCATAGAGCATCATTCATTTACCGTAAAGGGTTCTCCGGTATTCAACTCCAGGTTGTGTGTGACAGTAATTAAAAGCTATTAGACACTTACACAGGATGGCCTGGTTCAGTACATGATGCCAGGCTATATAGGAATATCCCAATTTCTGAGGTAATAGAAAGGCTTGGAGAAAATTATCATGTTCTTGGTGATTCTACATATCCCCTTACAGTCAGTATGCTGGTGCCTTATCGAGATAATGGACATTTGGACCCAGTTCAAAAGAAATTTAATAAAATGCATTCCTCTACAAGAGTAGATGTGGAAAGAGCCATTGGGTTATTAAAATGCAAGTTCAGGAGATTTAGGTCTTTAGACATGCATCTGCAGGAAAAAATTCCTGTGAAGTTATCACAGCATGTTGTGTAGTTCATAACGTGATTTTAGATTGTGAAATGGTAGAAGAGGAGATTTCATTAGATGATGCAGTAGATAATAGTGCATCAGATCAAGAAATCAAACAAGACAAACAAGTAGCCATGGGAAAACAAAACGGACAACGATTGCCAACATGCTGTAGACATTTGTAGAAATACTTCTATGATCATTTAAAATATAAAAAGTGTTACATACAAACTTGACAGATATAGACAACTCAATAGTCACTTATTTAATTAAAGCAGTTTATGTATAAGAGTTATCATAATTTATTGTAGTTATTCATAACATGTTATCTATATATATTTTTTAATAAAAACAGTTAAGTTATCGCATAAGTATTTCTAAGAAGCTTGGAATGCGTTCCAGAATAAAAATGGGAAATTCCAGATGTCCTTTTTCCGGGGATCGACCTCAAGGCGCCTTTTCAGCAACAATTTTACATGCACAGAGAGAGGCAGTAGAGGGCTGACATAGGGGAATAATCTCACACGAAATACATTGTACCTGTTCGTTCTGCGGATATATGATATACCACTATCATTTTAAATGGGTTTATTGTCTAAGGATAATGTCCAATGGTTGTCCGGAGTTATATGATGAAAACACACATTTTACTTTTAAATGGGTTAATATTACAGTAATTTACGCAGACTACAAAAACCTTTTAATTGTAGACGGTCAATATATTTTTTAGATATGAAAAAGAAGGGTAAAGAAATTTTGTCAATATTGTTAAATCAGATTCTGTATAAATGTTCATGAAAAGCGTAAAATGTAAATGTAAATAAGATAAATAGAAAGAAAATAACTCTCATAAGAAATTTGTCATAGCTCATTTATTTCATTCATATAATATAATACATATCTTCTACACATTTTTCACTGTATACTGGCCTTTGCTTAAAGTATTTTATATCTATTCTTGCATCGATAAAATGAACAGACCCTGTAACCCTCTGTAATTGCATAGTATAAAGGTGTTATAAAATTAAAACAGTTAGAAAATAGCCCCGCCTATTTATAATCAAACGCTTGAATCTGTCTAAATGATAAACCAGTAAGATCCATTACAGCTGTGATAAGGGTGAACTCACGCCATAATCTATCCAGTCCTACGCATTAACCCAAGATTTCCCCCAAAAATTTCCTATCTCTGGTCACTGATGAGCATTTAATTGTAATTACCCGGCTTGTCATTGTATCACTGATAGCAGCACCATTGAATGGTTTATGATCCTATCATGTTTCAAGAATGTATAGATATAGAGAACATTTTAGAATTAATTGAAAAAAAAGTTCAAGGGGGGAGAATAATTCTTGAAATATCCATGCTACAGTTATGAATTTTATCACAAAATTTTAAACATAAATTTAAAGTTAGAAGTAGATACTTTAAGAAATAAAAAGTAACATTTTTTGAGAGAAAAGATAAGTTCATGGGGAGATAATTCTGGAAAAATTGGTGCTAGAGTTAAAAACGTTGCCAAATATGATGTAGTTGATGATAAGGAACATATGTTTGAAGTTTAATGTCAATCCTTTAATATGAAATGAAGATGTTAAAGTAAAATATAATATTATTTTAAGCAAAATTATATGTTCAAGGGGATAAAATTCTCGAAATACTGTGGTTTTAGAGTTTTGCACCTTATCACATAATGTGGATGATGAAAAGGAATATATATTTGAAACTGATAGCTTAAGAAATAACAAGAGCTGTCACCTAAGTGACGAATGCTCTCAACTCAGTGGAGACGTACGGTTAATAGCGATTTACTAGATGATAAGCCCTTACTGAGATTCAGCAGACTGGAAGCGTTAATGCGTAGGACTGTATCGGCTAGTCGAAGTTCATGACCTCCTGTGTATTATTGCCCGGCGCCCACAGGCGCGGGGCTATTTGTGTTTACTTTTTTTTGTCCATGAACCCGGATTTGATCAATTAATCCCTTCGATTTACAGCTAAAAATAAATCTGCATTCAAGAACTCCTTTCGATTTCTATATTGGTTTCCCCTACGGTGATTCGCAGCATGTCATATTAATGAATTAGAACCGGAAAGTAGTTCTGCTGTACATGAATTCGAAAGCTATAAATAGCTATAAATGTTCTGATTTTTGACACTTAGATTATTAATTTGTTATTTCCCTTTTTTAGTAGTACATGAAATTATAATTTGTTACATTTTGAATTACATTTACACACAGCATATCAAGTATACTATTAGCGATTGAATTTGTCAATATAATGAAGATTTCAGGCATAAGACTTTAGTAATTTTGCTTTTGATAATTATTCTTTATTTATACTTATGAAATTAAATGTTTAATAATAATATGTTGATATATTGGTTGTTTTGAAATAATTAAACTTAATTAAACTTTAGTATATAATGTTACATTTCATTGGCGTCATTGGTATCGCATACAAATTTGTGCTTTAAAGGTATGACTGGTTACATGTCCGGGGTCCGTACTCGACAGCGAAAGCTGCATTTTGTGGCCTTAGGAGCGGATGGACCCTTAATAAGCTTAGGCTATAGATAGATAGATAGATAGATAGATAGATAGATAGATAGATAGACAGACAGACAGACAGACAGACAGACAGACAGATAACAACAGAAACTTTGATCTGCAGATTGAAAATGATGTGTAATGTCTTTTATGACTGGTTAAGCAATTCAACAAAAAAGTATATTGATCTCCCAAAAAATCAATTAAAAAAAAATTAAAAATTTTATATCACCAATGTCAAATATCTTTTATATCTTTGACTCGCATGAACATGATATTAGTGAATTTCCTTATACCTGCCTAAAATTCAGGTCTTCTATTTTATTGATGAATACTGTATTACCATGTAACGCGTTTATAACAAACAAAAAAATCCTGAATTTGGTCTTTTTGAAATTCATCCCATTTTTTCATTCCAGTGTGTTCTACTTTCAGTATTGAAAGAAACCATTTTTTTTTAATTTGACATGAAAAAATGCACGTAATATTACTACATTATAATATTACTCTCTTTTGTTACTATTTGTATATTTGTTACAATTATAATAATAAAAAAACAGACTTTGATATTTTTATCATCTTATGTTACTGACTACAGTAGTGACACAAACAGAACACAGTACAGTATTTACAAGTCTTGTAAGTCTTGTTTGTATTCAATGGAATTACTTTCCTTACCAGGTAGGCATCAGTGAAAGCATTTTTGTATAGTTAAGGGACTACACCGAGGTTTTATGACATGATGGGACTGAAAATAACTTTTCCATTTGATGAAGGTTTAGACCACTAATCCAGGTGCGAAATTTCAGATAATTCGCGCAATTCGTTTTTCCGGAATAATTATTCAAATCGTAAAAATGACCCAAAATGAAAAGCGTTGAAACGCTTTTCACTCAAATCGGGCTAAGAAAAGTATAAAGATACATTATTCAATTTATTTCAAACTATATTTCTTAACTATCTTTGCATATATTTCTCTTTTAAGTGTCCCAGCTCATTTATGTAAGAAATTCAAATGTTGTGTTTTTAGGCTTTGAAACCTCAGTGGAGTCCCTTTAAATATCTTTCCCCTCTTTTTAATTATGGAGAGTGCATAAGATAAGTATAATTATGCAAAAAATGGTTTACAAAACATTCGGAAAAAATCTACAGTAGTACTTAATCTGAATATAACATGACTTGTGCGTAGGAATAATTTGGTAACGTATCTGCAATGAGCGCTTTTTTTGCGCGGAGCTTCTCCATTGCTGCATTGCAGCAACATTTGTACTTGTTTTTACAAGTGTCTGTAGTTTGTATTAATATAAGATATAAAGATACGAGTTTCAGGGTACTCACTTTTCTTCACGTGTCCTCTTATAGATAGATACAATATAATATGTATTTAGATATTTTTATTCTAAATGTTCAAATAATATCGTTTAAATTATCTCATCCATATGTTTATATCATTCTTCTTGTATCTAAATGTATTACAATGATTTTCTAACAATGTGCAAAGATAAAGAAAATATCACTTAATTCTATTCTTTAAAAAAATTAATAAAAAAAAACAAAACGATTTCTGCTCATTTTTCATTTTTCTTGCTTCAAAAGAAACTAACCTTCTTTGTTTATTTGGATGTCAATATAATCGATATTCGACGAAGAAGTGATGTGCAATGTACATTTATATGCAGCAATATATTGTATAATAAGTCAACTTATCAACCGCCATCCCTTAAAGATTTTCACGTTATATTCTGAATTTATATCAAACACTAATAAAAATAAAAATATAAACAATTACTGCATGACAATGATACATATTTTTGCTTCTGAACAGAGAACAAAACTGAAATAAATACCTTAAATTTGCATCTGATGATTGCATAACCTTTTGCTCAGTTTAAGTGCAATCCTTTTGGTTATAAAACAATTACACTCTCCCAAATTCTTACAAATGTATTCATGTATTCATGCGTATATGTCTAGATTAGATTTTACGGCACTCTGAATTTCTACCTTTAAAAAATGTTATTATTTACTCAGTATACAAAACAAGTCGCTATGAGATAAATAGCACCTTATATAAACATTAAATGAAAAAAAGAATCACAGATAATTAGACTTATTTTCTATCAAGATTTTTTTCTAGATTTTCTTAAATGATTGTTTTTATACAGCACATTGTTAGTAAGATCAGTAAATGTTAAAATTTACTGATACTTTAAAAAGATTTTAGATTAATAGTAAGTAGGAAAAGTTAAGCATTTTGTTAATAATGGAAACTTTGTCTATATTCAGTTTGTCAAGAGTGCATCTTTTCTATTCATATGTAAATCATGCTAAATTTTAAGGTCGTTCATTCGCGGGCGATTAGAAGTGTCAAGATTGTAATCAGATTGTTCATGGACCCTCCGCAAGAAATAGCTGAAGATATACATGTATGTTTCGCCGTTTTACATTCATTAAAGACATTTGATATACAAATAGAACTTTAACCGTGTAACAGAACAAACCGTTTAACAATCAGTTGATCCAATATCATACATGTATAATTGTTTTTGAAGCAGATTAGATGATCACGGACACGCAAGAGCAAACAATAAAAGTACAAACTAGACTGAAAAAAAATCTCGACATTGTGGGTTCGATTCCCGGGCTGGTACATTTAACTTTCTAATCAGTTTTTTGGATGAGAGTTTAAAACGAGGTCCATTATATGAGTGTTTAAACACTAGGCACGTTAAAGAACCAGGAAAAGCATTTAAAATTGTGGCATTTTAATAATCTTAAATGACTAATACTCTTCTGGGGGACTCGCTCATATGGATATCCGCTGGCGAGTATAAATAATTTCAAACGCACACACACACGCACGCATACAAACACACACACACACACACACACATACACGAAACAACGAGTTATAAGAGTGGTACAAACTAAACTATATCAATGGACTTAACCATCAACCGTTGCTAACCCTATTTACCTTACACGCACCACGACTTAATAAATATAATACATATTGCTAAAACAAACTTCGCTTGTTCTAAATACCCAGGATACGCATAAATGAGAAGCTCGTTATACGATGACATGTTATGTTCAGATAATAACAGATAAATAATTAAGATATTAAATATTCTGACTGTGTATAAGATATTTTGTCACTAGTAAAATTTGTCTATTTTTCTGATAAAATTGATTTACGGAAACAATCTTATGCAGATTGTTTCAAAGTAGTTGACTTTCTTTCGACTGAATTAATTAAATGTAAATTTTATCGTTTTTACGAATATATGTATATGGCACAGAGTCGACAAGTGTTCGATTTTATTTATCATGTGCTCACGAAATTATTAACATGAACAGCCATATAACTAGCATATGTTGGAAGGATGAATTATTCAAATTTGCGCCTGTTCATCCTTCTCGTGTTTATCCAATTTATTGTATTTTACACTTTTACGTGTTTAAATCAAACAGAACAGATACTTTATTCAAAGATAGAATATACAAAACCATTATAAAGCTATGTGACGCAATATGCATATATCATGAAATAAGTTTCCTCTTTCTAAAATATATATGTAGATTTTACTAAAACGACGTACCATAAGTCAGCAGAATGTCTGATTGTTATGTCTTTCTATTATGAAAGTCCATAAATAAATGAGTGCTTCAGATCAATTTTCATTACAATTCCAACCTTTATTCAACTATCACTCATAAACATAATATATGAAAGAGCAATTCATTCTAATATATTTTTTCCATAAAGAATTGTGATCAATTATAGATCAATATACACGTGCCAATGTGCGCAATGTCATGTTGTTTTTTTGACACAAGTCTGTGTATTATCTGGGCCTATTATATTTCTATTCTGACATATGTGGGATGGAATTATGTTAATTAGATAAATTTGTGGCCGATTAAATAAGTGCATTTTTATTATAACGTTTATAGTCATTGACTTATTAACAATATATTGTAAATCACTAATAAGCTTTTCTTAAGTTAATTATGTTTTCATTGTCGACTAACCAATTTATTTTTAGTAAATGACTACACGTACATTACTTTTTTAAAAAAATCTTTACGTATTTCTGTGTAATTCTGATAATAACTGTATATTACACACTCATCTCTTATAAATCATTAGTAAATCATTCCTAAGATAAGTGGTGCTGTTTTGTAAAGCACCTCCTTTTGTCTCAATATGAAGTGACATTCGTTTCAGTCATCGTTTTACAAGTAATAAGTATTTTTATATTTCAATTTGGCGTTACATGATATGGAAGATAATTGAACTTTTTGAGCATATTACTGATTAAAAATATACATGTATACAATATAAAACATAAATGTATATTCTAGCAGTCTCTAGTATTAATTGTTACTTTCATTACATGAATGAAAAAGTCTTATCGTTATTTTAATTAATGATATTACTAGTGTAAGGAGCAGAATGATCATTCTACGACATATCTTTTATATTTATTGAATATATCACTGTGATCAGACATTTTAATACGTCATGATTATAACAGACACAAAATCATCATAATGATAATGATAAAAAGATAAGAATGAGTTATAGATTATAACCTTCCTACTATTATTGGAAACATTTTTCCTTTAACGATATGTTTTGAGAGCAGTCTTTGTAATAGAAAGATCACCGAAACACGAGGTTATCTGATTTGTACGAGGGGGCGTAGCCCCCGAGTATTAATCAGATTACCGAGTGTTTTGGTGTTCTTTCTCTTTTGTATCATAGTCAAACATAAAAACACGTTCCCTGTTGTCACAATATGAAACCCCGGCAAAAATGAACCAATGAACGAACATCTGAATATGATATTTCTGTCGCTTTCCCTTTCTCTGCCGTCATAATATGTAAACCCCAGCAAAAATGAGCCAATCAATGGGCATGCTCTGGAGGGCGGGTAACTAATACCCGCACTCCAGTTAACGCACTGTGCATGTATATGTATACGATTTAACCCTGACACATTTTCAACAGAAAGGTCTCCAAACTATGATACAAGTAAATTAAAGGAAATTTGTGATTATAAATAACATTCATTGTGTTACATATATCAATACAAACTTGAGTAAATCGAACAAAGAGTGACTTATTCTTTTTTCTAATTTGCAATTCAAGTTATAAATTTTTATGTAGGCTGTATTAGAGATCAGATAAATAATATGAACACTGCCGAAATAAAAACCTTACAATATTTATAAATATATAAAGAATTGTTAAACAAATAAAGATAGAGCATCAATGAACGTTATTTAAAAGACACAAACATTGTAAATAGTAAATAAATAAAAAAAACATCAACACCCCGAACCCTCAACCCCCCCCCCCCCCCCCCCCAAAAAAAAGTTCAAATAACCTTTGTCCGCATGTCCGCATGTATTAGTACCATACCGTCGTAAGATTAAATTAGGGGTCAAATCGAGTTTACAACACGAGAGTATTGATAATTATCCTAGATATTGCCTCTACTGTGGACCTTCAGTGAGTCTAATGAAAAATGTGCTCATCTTATGCTAGAACCAATGAGTGTTTTTCACTGTTTCGCAATATAAGTTATTTGTTTAATGATAACCCCTTTCTGACTAATCTGTATTTGTGATCTTTGTCATGTTTGTGGGCCACATGTTCAGGTTTCCACAGCACAAAGTGAGTCCATTGGTTATTTTTCTCCTTTTTTTAAAGTGACCCCCCCCCTTTATCCCCCCCCCTTCAAAAAGAACAAGAACAAAAAACAAACAAAAAACAACATTAAAACACACGTCTCTAGGTGTTTGAATTAGTCATGCTTCAAATCTTTATATTATTCAAATTTATAGTTTGTATATGATTTTGCAAAATTTAAATTATATTTTGCTGAATTCTGAAAATATGAATATTATAAGTAATATACTTCAGACTGTGACTGATCTGAATATCATAGATTCATAAATTACTATAAATCCACAGACTCAAATCGTTATTTATTTCATCCGTGGAAGAAACATCTTTGTTTATCAATCAAGTAAGATATAACAATTAAGTAGTCGGAATATTAATTATAAGTTCAGCAGTGATTATTTTCTTGACTCAGTGTATTTCGAATTTTGTGGTGATAAATCATATACATAATAAATGTACGAGTGAAAAATGATATCCAATTTATAACTAAGGAACATTTCTAAATGACAAAAAAAAAAAATGAAAGGCGATGATATAAAGGTGGTTTTCATTATTATGAAATGGTGTGCACACAGGTATATTTCAATATAACAATTGAAAGTGTGAAAATCACGTCCGTTTTTACCAGTCTTCTCTTTTACGATGGAAATGTATCAATAATTACTTATCGTTCAAACAAATATGTGTTTTAGGATACAAAAATTTTCTTTACACAGACTATACGCCGTGAGATCCGCAAAGCTTGTTGTAAAAATTTTTTAGTAAAGTATTTCTTCACTTTTATTTTCTAAATTTCGTCAGTAATTCTGGATTTGATGATAAATAATGTATTTTTAAAAAATGTAAATCTTCCGCATCCTATAAATATTGAGGGAAAGTCCAGTATTGGGAATATTTCGTAATACATTAATTAATACGACACACATCGTAGGTTTTTTTCCATAATGACGTCAAAGGTCCGATAAGCGAGCACTTGGACTGCTTCAAGCACAAACAAATATTTCATAAAAAAGAGACTGCTTTAAGCTGTTTAATACGGTAAATTTTGCTTTAACATCATCTGACAAAATCCACAGAAGGGAGAGTGTGTTCGTCGGCCGTCGTTATCGACAATTTCTTTGAACAACATCTCATCTCAAACCACTAAATGGATTGTCTTTAGGAAACAACAAGTTTAAGTCTTTGATATGAAGAACTTACACATTTAACAAGAAGTATATTAAGTTAATGCATATTGAGTTATTTTAGTTCGATTGTGAAGGATATTCATGCGTATTCAGTGAACAAACCAATACTGACTAATGAGTGTAAAGAGTCTTGCTCAAGAAAACAACGTCTAGCCCCTGACGGGTTTGAACCAACACGCTAGCGATTATAATATTACTAGTCCGACGCGTTATCCACTCTGTCTGTTATGCCACATAATAGCTCTACAAAATTATATCTTATGCCCCCTGAGATGAACACTGGTCCCGCCCCTGAGGTCACTTCATGTATATGAACTTACAAAGCAAAATATGTACATGTTGTACGAAGACCATCCCCATAAAAATACAAAGCTAGAATTTAGCATAACGTTGTTGTCCTCTGCATTTGTTTTGATAATTATGCTTCTGGGATCAAAATTAGCCGCCCCTGGGCCATTCAGTTTATAAAGACTTATGTAGAAAAAAAGAGTTAAAATATGATAAACAAGATCAACAAACGTCAAAGTCGTCATTTGCTAGGAACTTATATATTTGGCATGAGGCATTGTCCAGTAAAATAGAGAAAACAACACGGCAAAGTTGAAAATGTTACAGGCTCGGTTTGAGTGAGCATTTCTTTGGACGGTAGTTGTAATTCAAACAAAGTGATCCCTCGGAAGCATTTATCACAACAAAATAACATAAAAACACAGACTCGATTTAATTGAGTCTGTACATGAGGGATAATGAACAAGTGCAACATCCATCACGCCCCTTAGCATCGGCTTGAGCGGTACAGTCGTTTAGGATGTTCCGGATCTTAGTTAGTTCCGGACCACTGTCAGTAAACTAATAAAATTGTGAAACATGTGGTAAATATTTCTTGAAATGGTTGTTTGATTTTGAAAGAATGGTCTTTTCTGGAGAAATTGTCGGTTATTTATTTACCAAAAGCGATTTTCATGACATGATTTTTTTTACTGATGACAAGTGACCTTCACATTTACTCCAGAAAAAGTACGGGAAAAAAATGGCGATTCTGTGAACAGGGCCTCGTGAATCGGTAAATATTGAACCAATACATCATGTTTATATACCAAAATGTTCACAAACATGTCCTCTTTCAATCAAAATAAGCGAAAATACCATCACCTGTTCTTGACAATAGTCACATGCCATGAAATGAAAGCAGTCGTTCGGCTAGTTTCGGATCACGTGACCTTCCACTGGGGGTGTTCTCAAAAGCACTTTGGGCTGTCAAAACAGCTGATTTCAAGTCACAATTGATGTTTAATAATGTTGTAAATTAAAATGTGTTACTGTTTTGATAATTGGGATATTTTTCCTGAATTATAGCTGATTTATTGAGGATTTATTTGTTTGAAATGTGATTTTTTTGTTAGAATGTTATCTGAATGTATTTAAATTACAACTTTATTTAACAGACTGTTATTCATGCAAAATATATTTATGTGTTTCATTTTTTATTTCCTGTTGTATGGTGAAATTAAAAACAATTTCAAATAACATCAGTTGCACTTAAATATGTAATTTATTTTCAGAAATGGGGAAACCAAAACATCAGAGTCCAGCTGTCAAAAAAGCAAACGCAGTTAAAAAGAAGTACAACAGGGGCTCACCTGGGAAATCACTCCGGTGCAAGAGAGCAATTCTGGCCATAGAAAAAAAGAGGTAACTGTCAGGAAAGCATCAGCACTGTATGGCTTATCTTATGGTTATTTACATAGGCGTCTTTCTGGAGAGGTTGAATTAGATAGTCGAAATGGTCCACAGCCGATTTTCACTAAAACTAAAGAAGAGGCGATGGCACATTGGCTGAAAGAAATGGCCAGTCGAGGCATGGGGTTAAAGCCGGGAGATTTTTGGACTTTGTTCAGAAATTAGTCGCCATTGAAAAGAAACAAACACCATTTGCAAATAATAGGCCTGGATATGACTGGTACTATGCATTCATGAGGCGTAATAGTCACATCGTTGAAATGAGAACTGAAATCCCACTGGAAACTTGTAGAGCTTAACTTACAAAAGAGAAGACAGACAAATGGTACAGTTCATTTAGAGTTTTTTGTCATTGAAAGGATTGATTGATAAGCCAACCCGCATATGGAATGCTGATGAAACAGGGTTCAGTATGGGAAGTACATCCGGCAAAGTCATTGGCCCAACAAGAGCAGAACACCCAACTCAAGTGCCTCATTTGTCTGGTGGTCACAGTAAACAGCGTCTTACTGTAATGTTCTGTGGGTCAGCAGATGGAACAATGATGCCCCCCTTCTTTGTTTATCCTGAACCTAAACCCAGAGGATACAATCCGATGACTGGTGCTCTTTATGGATCTGACATAGCGTACACAAAGAAAGGCTGGATGGATGCTCCTACATTTGAGAAATTCCTAGACCACTTCCATAAATATGCTGGTGAGGAACGCCCAGTGCTTTTGTTAATCGACAGTGTCAGCAGTCATATTTCTAGTGCAGCATTTGAGTTAGCTAGTAAAAGGGGTATTGAACTCTACCGAATAGTGGTGAATGCTACCCATCTAATGCAGCCACTGGATGTTGGGGTGTTTGGACCCCTGAAACAGCGTTGGCACCAGGTTGTCAGAACCCACACACGAAATAGCCCCGGAACACCGATCAGCAAAGAGAACTTTGCGACAATTATCAATGCATTTCGGTCCTCTGGAATTTACCCTGTTGACAGCACTGTGATCACTAAGGAGCACGTGAAACCAGGTATCACATTCAGTAGCACAGAGTCAGCATCTCTGGAGATAGAGTCCAATACCGAGTGTTCCTCAAGTAAATCAACAACAGTCGCAAATGTGGAACCACCGCATGGACCATCACTGGCTTTTCAAGCATTAGAAAGTGCACTAACAACACCTATTTTTTTTAAAATAAGAGTTGTATGTGTATGAAATGGTACAATTATAATTAGAATGGTTATTCTTTGTTGATTGGCACAATTCTAAAATTAATTGAGAAAAATCCTAAAAAAAATTTGATAAAACAACAGAATTACATTCATAAATAGCTGTACACAAAATAAGGTTTTTCTAAAATAAAATACATTTATAGTGTAAAATTAAGTTGTTAAGCTGCATTACCATATGTAATTGTACAAATTGTTTGACAGTTATGTTGTTACTTATTGTTTATACAGTTTATTTTCTGTTCATATTTTTGTTCATTCTTTTCATGTATAGCTTTGTAAACTATGTTTTTCCTTTTTATAATATCTTTCTCAGATTGTTTATTATGTTATACAGGTTTTTTTATTTTTTTCTCTATGTCTGCACATGTTTGTTTGCTACTGAACCTTTCAGTGTGCTTTATGTCATCTAACTGGGTTTATAAATCTATTTTAATCAGCTGTAGTTATAAAACAAACTGGATAAATAACGAAAAATGTATTTTAGTTCTTAATTTCAATGTCTAATCTTAATTTTTTTTCTTACAATTGTCGTGGTTTGAATGATAGCATAAAGAAGCGTGATGTTTTCAATTTATTCAATACAAAAAAAGCTGATATACTTTGTGTTGTGTACAAGAAACGCATTTTGTAAAAGATGTTGAAAAAAGTCTACTCTGAATGGAATGGTTTATGTTTTTTTAGCCATGGAAAATCTAATGCTAAAGGTGTTGCAGTTTTATTCAGAAAAAATTTAAATATCAAATTCAAGTCAATTAACGCTGACAATTTTGGAAGTTTCATTATTTTACAAATGCTTTTTGAAACTAGATACTTAACGTTATATCCTCCAAATACTGATAGTCCAAGCTTTTCTAAAAAGTATTTTTGATACTGTAGACTCACTTGATGACAATAATTCACTTATAATTTGTGGAGATTATAACCTAGTTCAAGACCCAGATCTAGATTATCATAATTATAAATCCAAAACTAATAATATAAAAGCCAGAAATTTTTTATTGGATATTATTAAAGATAAAGATCTTATTGACCCTTTTAGAGAATTACATGGCGAAATTAAAAAATTTACATGGAGGCGTACAAATCCTATACAACAGGGGAGATTAGATTTTTTTCTTTTATCAAATGATTTGTATCAGTATGTAAGAAAATGTGATATTGATGTGAGTTATAAATCAGATCATTCAATAATATTTTTAGATATTTGTTTTTCTCATATTTGTCATGGTAAAGGTTTGTGGAAATTTAACAATGCTTTATTACATGATATTGAATATTTAAAAATTATAAATGAAAAAATTGATGAAATAAAACTTCAATATTGTATACCAGTTTATAATATAGACTATATAATAGATACAAAAAATAAAGACATTAACTTTACAATCAATGATGAACTATTTTTAGAAACACTTTTGATGGAAATAAGAGGTAAAACTATTTCATATAGCTCCTATAAGGTTAAAGAGAAAAATAATTATGAAAAACAAATAATGGAGGAAATATCACTCATAGAACAAAATTTGACAATTGATAATAAAGACAGACTTTTACATTTACAAAATGAATTAAATCAGATAAGACATAATAAAATAAAAGGTTCTATGATTAGGTCAAGGTCACAATGGATTGAATCTGGGGAAAAACCTTCTAATTTTTTTTTGAATTTAGAAAAAAAATACTGTGCTGAAAAAAATATTCCTTTTTTAGAAATGGATAACGGAACATTTATTTATGATCAAAAAGATATACTCACACATACTTGTTGTTTTTATGAAAATCTATATAAAAAAGTGAACTTGACTGATGAATCTGTTATTGATAGAGAATTAGGAAATTGTGATATTACTACTCTGACTCATGATGAAATGTTAAAACTAGAAGGTGTTCTTACATATGATGAAGTTTCTTTTACATTGAAAAATATGAAGAATGATAAAAGCCCAGGTTGCGATGGATTTACGGCTAACTTCTTTAAATCCTTTTGGAATAGAATTGGTCATTTTGTTGTTAGAGCTATAAATTTTGCTTATAGAAATAATACTTTTGGTAGAAATCAAAAACTTGGTATAATAACATGTATTCCAAAAGAAAACAAGCAGAAACATTTTTTGAAAAATTGGAGACCAATAACTTTATTAAATGTAGTCTACAAATTAGCATCAGGTAGTATAGCAAACAGATTAAAAGGTGTTCTAGATATTTTAGTTTCAAAGGATCAGACAGGATTTATAAAGAATAGATATATAGGAGAAAATACTAGATTATTATATGACATAATGAAATTTACAGAAGATAATAATATACCAGGTTTAGCAATGATGATAGATTTTGAAAAAGCATTTGATACTTTATCTTTTACATTTATTGAGAAATGTCTTTCATCTTTTCATTTTGGTCCTATGCTTAAAAAATGGATATCTTTGTTTCTATATAATACTGAAACTTGTGTTATTTTAAATGGGTTTTTATCTAATTTTTTTTAAGTTGAACGAGGCTGTAGACAAGGCGATCCAATTTCCCCATATATCTTCATTTTATGTGCAGAAATATTAGCTATAAAAATTAGGCAAAGTAAAGATATTAAAGATATTACAATAGACGGTAAGGAATTGTATTCAAATCACAATTTGCAGATGATACATCACTTTTATTAGATGGTTCAGAAAAAATCACTAAATGCTTCTTTAAACTTGTTAAATACATTTTCAGAGATTTCCGGATTAAAAATAAATTTTGACAAAACCAAAGTTATCTGGATAGGCTCTTTAAAATATAGTACTAGTTCAATTAAGACAAGATGGAAACTTACATGGGGTGATACACAGTTTAAATTGTTAGGTTTAGTATTCGATGTTGATTTAGAAAAAATGATTTACTTAAACTTTAACGAAAAACTACAGAAAGTAAAAAATAGTATTAGCCACTGGAAAAAGAGAATGTTAACTCCAATTGGAAAAATTACTGTTGTTAAATCAATATTGCTTCCATTATTTACCCATTGTTTTACAAGTTTACCAACACCTAGTACTGTTTATTTGAAGACACTGAATGACTTATTTTATGATTTTATATGGGAGGGCAAGGAAAAAATTAAACAATCAGTAATTACTAAAACATACAAAGAAGGTGGTTTAAATATGACTGACATTAATAGTTATGTTCATAGTTTAAAGATAAAATGGTTTAGAAGGTGTGTTAGTAATAGCAGCAGTAAATGTTATAAGCTAGTGAATACATTGTTTGATATTGGTAAAGTTTTTAACACAGGTAAAATGTTTTGTAAATTAATTATCAGTAAGATAAAAAATGCTTTCTGGATTGATGTTTTAAAGGCTTATATGATGTTTATTGAAAAACTTTCAATAGATAATATAGAGCAAGTATTACATATGCCACTTTTTTACAATCATAATTTTTTATCTGGGAACAGATATATTTTCATTCAGATATTGTATGATAAAGGCATCAGATTTGTGAAAGATATTATTAATGAACAGGGTAATTTTGTAGATTTGAATTATTTAGAACAGGTAACATGTAAACAAGTGAATTTTTTACAATATCATAGTTTAAAACAGGCAATAAAATTTTATATGCAAAAGCTAAATATGTTGATTTGTAATAACTTGTTTAATGTTCAATACCCTATTATAAGTTGTTATATAAAACCTATTTTGTTCATGAATAGTAATAAGAAATATGTATATGAAACTTTAGTGAAGAATTCAGATTTACCAACAAGTCAAGAAAAGTGGAACAGATGCTTTATAGGTAATCACATTAATTGGCATTTAATTTATAGTTATGTTTTCCATTGTACAAAAGATTCATACATTCAATGGTTCCAAACAAGAATTATTCATAGAATTATTGCTACAAATTCACTTCTGTTTAAAATGAAAATTGTGAACAATAAAATGTGTACTTTTTGTAATTGTTATGAAGAAACACTTTTGCATTTGTTTTGGGAATGTCACAAGATTCAAGGCCTTTTTCAATATCTGAAAGATAACATACATAATTTTGAAGAATGTTTCAACTGTAAATCAGTTATTTTAGGTTCAGAATCTAAAGATTTTAAATATGACATTTTGTTTTTAGAACTAAAAAGATATATTTATTTGTCAAAGAGAAAAAAGGTGGTACCCACATGTAAAGGTTTAAAAAATAGTCTTAAATTAGCATGGAATATTTATAAAGATACAAACTTAACAGAAGATGAAAATAATAGATGGCAATTAGTAAGATCTTTAATTGAATAAACTACACTGACATACTGAATTAGATAAATAAATTTAACCTGATAATACCATTCTTAATTAATGTTCTTACATTGTACATATGGTTTTATTATAATGTACTTACTCGAAGGGTATAAAGCTATGTGTGTTGTAATATCGTTATTAAAATGTATAAAATTATACCGATTTCCCCCCGTACATACACATCTGTAGTATATTGACAAAAATTCATGGTAACTTATACCTCTTTATATATATTTTTTTATTTTTTTTTTTCAATAACAGGCAGCAAAAATATAGCTTTATACTCAAATTTAGTAATAATTTTAATATTCTGATGTAATGAGGTACTATGATATTTACAAATATGTACGATTATATGTAAAAATGTAAAAGAATTTGAAATAAATGGGGTTACCCAGTTGGGGCCTGAAAAAACAAAAAACAAAACAAACAAAAAAACACCTACAAAGGCAAAATACGCTAAACGTCTGGAAGAGGGATATGATATTCAAGGTCAATCTCCATGCTTCGATGTATATAAGAAGCTGTTGTCTGAATCGAGATGTGAAACTGTAACCAAAGAGCCTATAACTTCAGAAAATGCTACAGACTCTCTGACAGAAGAAACTTCTAAGGACACAGCTGTGGTAACAAAGTCTCAGCCTGCTGAGGTCATATTGGAAAGTGATCATGACAATATATTTGTACAGAATGAACAAAATGTTAAAAAAAGAGCCTGTCCCTGGACTTGATTTGCTTGCATCAGCTGCATCTTTACAAAGCCAAGACTCAGTTCAGACAGAAATCAGATCACCAGTGCTATCACCAATATTGAAAGAGTCGCTTACATTCCCATCAGCAGAGCAGAAAACAAAACCAAAACGAACGTCACAACTTGAAAACTTACCGGACAACCTCACATCATCAGAATCTCTACGTAGCATGTCTCTGAAAAGCTTAAGTAAAATTAGAGCATTTAAGGAAAGAGAGCTGAAGGCAAAAAGAAAGTATATGTCTCAGTTGCTGAAGCAGAACAGTAACACAAAAGCAAAAAGTAAGAGAAATACTAGCACATCTGAAGGCAGCAGTTCTAGTAATTTGAGGTCAGCTGGGAAAAGAACAACTAGAAAGAATGTTAAACAATCAAAAGCAAAAGAGTCTTCAAGTCAAGAAGAGGATAATGTGACATGTATGCGTTTTCATATACGTTTTCTTGAGGAGCGCGAACTGGGGGTGGAACATTTATGGGTACAATGTGACCTCTGTGATCAGTGGTTGCACACAGAATGTAGTGAAGACCCTGTAGTTAGGGACGATGACTTCTACTGCTATAAATGTGAGTTCTAATCACATATTTAGCATTGCACAAAACTACACCTTACTGTTATATAAACGTTCATGTATTATGTTAACCCATCCCCATATAATATGTTTTAATAACCAACATCAAAGGCCACACTGCACTGTTTGCACTATATTATTGAGCCATGGTTATATTATTATGTATGACTGCTGAAACACTGTTGAAAAAGGCATACAAATGAAACCAACCTTATTATTTTAGGTAGAAAAACAGCTTTCCTAGCAATTTCATTGTTCTGTATACTGTATTGTCTATTTTCAGGCAAAAACCAATGAACCAGTTCAAGGCCCTTCAGAAGCAAGTGATCCTGCTTTTTTAAAAACTATTGTGTTGGAAAATAGTGTTGTTAAGGGATACCACGCATACCAAATCAAACCACCAATTACAGATCCACCAACTAAACTTAGGGTGGACAGAGAGTACACTAACATTGTTGATCGAGATGCCTGTCTAGTATGGTTGCCAGAACTTAAGGAGTTCGATGAAAAACTGCATGACGTTATTACAGACCATCAGAGGCACTTAAAATTATCAGATATTGCTGGTTTGCCTGTTGGACATGCACCCAGAGTGTTAGCAGGGTTTTTCAGGACTGTGCTAGACGAAGATGGCAGTGTGTATGCTGTTGCTACTGGTGAACCCTGTCAGAGCTTTCCTCCCTGGCCAGCACCTGGGGACAAAGGTGGTGGAGCAGTTATCCCTTGCTCCTATTATATTACAAGTACACCAAGCAAATTCGAATATAACCGTTCCTTGTTGAGCTCTACTTTGGAAAAAATGGCAGAAGGTTCAGTTATGAAAGTGTCATGTATGTAGTTATTTGTACATGTAGATATATCAGTTTTGAGCACACTCTGTGACATTGATCTGAACATAATAATTATATAATGTGTACTTTTCTAGTCCTTTTGTATGTTGTCTATTTGATTATTCTTTGATTAACTGTGATTGCCCTGTTCAACCAATTATTTAAGATCATGATCTCAATCAGTGTTTACATGCTTTAAAATCTAGTCATTTTGTATGTTGTCTATTTGATTATTCTTTGATTTACTGTGATAACCATGTTAAACCAATTATTTAAGATTATGATCTCAATCAGTGTTTACATGCTTTATAATCTAGTCATTTTGTATGTTGTCTATTTGATTATTCTTTGATTAACTGTGATTACCCTGTTAAACCAATTATTTAAGATTATGATCTCAATCAGTGTTTACATGCTTTATAATCTTGTTAGCTACTGTGTCAATTGTTACCATCTTGTTTAATAAATAATTCTGAATAATAATAGTTTAATCATTATTCTCTTAAATTGACCCATGTGTAAAATGGCCTTTTTGTCTGTTCTTCTGATAATTAATGCCAATGGCTCTTACAAACAAAGAATATTTCTGAAACACATCACAATTACTGATTAGTAACCCATTGGGAAGGTTTTTGAAAATGTTTTGAGAAGATCCCCAATATGGTCCGAAACTGCCTAAACTGAACCGGAAATAACCGAAAAGGTCATGCTGCTCGAAGGTACAATCAAGAATGAAAGCTAACAGCTTTTTGCAAAAACTTATGTTGGTTAAAGAGAGGAAGAATTTATCTTTCTCTTGAAACAAATAAAATTCCAAC
Source organism: Ruditapes philippinarum (assembly GCF_026571515.1). Taxonomy (NCBI): domain Eukaryota; kingdom Metazoa; phylum Mollusca; class Bivalvia; order Venerida; family Veneridae; genus Ruditapes; species Ruditapes philippinarum. The sequence continues at coordinate 21,884 of NW_026860089.1, forward strand.
AATGCTACTTTCAGATAAGTGACAAATATAATTGTTGTTAGCGATCCAGAACACCCTAAACGACTGTACTCAATTCTCAAAATTAAATAGTCTGTTATCAATGATCCCGAAGGACCAGACAAATATAACAACACTGAAGTGAAGTACCGCGCAAACTTTTGACAACTGCCACACGGCACTTGACAAGTCAACTTCCACGCCCTATAGCACCGGCCTTAATAGACTTCAACATTTAAACATGGTAATGGTGAATTTTTGATGTTCAGATTTTGAAACATGCGCGTGTGTGTTCATAATTATGTCGTTTGATCAGGACAAATAAGTGCAATTCCATGAAAAGCGGCATGTAAAAATGCGTGTGACCCAATGGCGAAAACAATGGGCGGAACTGAATTAAATGGAATTTTGAAGGAGGATGTAAGGTAATGCATACGAAGGCTGCATAACATAGATAAGCTGCCAAAAGGTAAAGTTAGAAAGCAGGCAACTTATACTAAGGGTAATTCAACATCAATTAAGTGGTATATTGGAAATTAAAGAAACTTAAGACTTTAAAGTACCAAACACTTGCATGTCGTGCTGAACGATCGTCAAGGATCGAATATATAATATCTTTAATTAAATATACGGGGAGATTCTAGTTCTGCAAATAATGCATCTAGGGTCAGAAGTGTCCCCGATAGGGGTCACAAAATAAACAAATTTGTACCATAAATGAATACGTTTTATTTTGCCATCTAAAGCAACTGCATTTAGCGAAACGCATCAATAATAGTGTCGAAGACAAAATACTTTTTGAACGTTTTTATGTGTATATAGGGTATAAATCGTAATGCACAAATATGTTGTTACTTTGAAATAAAAAAAGATAAATGAAAAGAAATATTGATAACTTTGCCAACAGAATCAAATAAAAGCTGTTGTTTTTAAAGTGACAATTTTATTATAGTAAAGCAAATATTCTTGAGAACATTATCGTGGAAAGAAAAGTGGTAGTATAGGGATAGGCTGTATGGTATGAACAAGGGTCAAGAGAGGGTCAAACTGGCTTTATTGATGATAGTAAAACGAGATATTGCCTCAATTAACGCAGTTTTAGTAATGCAGAAAAAATTAAGATGGAATCATTCTGAAACTAGAAGGGATCATTTATTAGTGTGGCTGCCAGATATTTTTGAAATATACTTAAAATATGCTTAGAAACGTTATTGAATAAACAAACAGAAAAATAGCAAGTACTATGGGTTACTAAAAGATCTTGTCAACCATAATGTGTATCAATATCGAACAACAGTTTCTCATAGCGTTTTTCGTTTTAAAATGTGTATGGATAATGTCAAGGCTGTTTTATGTTAAATAAAATATAACGTAAATTACATATATAAATAATGCGTTCAAGAATAAAAAAGGAAATTCCAGATGTCCTTTTTCCGGGGGTCGACCTACAGCCACTTTTTCAGCCACAAATTTACATGCAGAGAGAGAGAAATGGAGTGTTGGCTGACATAGAGGAACAATTCCCCTATCTTTTAAACCTCAGACGAAACGCATTGTATCTGTCCGTTTTTCAGATAATAGTCCTCTATCTTTTTATATTGGTTTATTTTCTAAAGATAATGATCGGACTTATTTGATGAATACATGTATACATAGAAGTATATATTTCTTATACTTTTAAATGGGTAAGTAATGCTGACATTTTGCAGTTTATTCTCCGGAATCAGTATAAGTGCCTTCAAATTGTCTAATACTGTTAAATAAAATGAATATACATGAAATGTTTTTCTCCATATTCCTCATGCGTAAGTATTGTCTGTGCTTTTAATTGTCATTAAATATGTAGTAGAAAATACTTTCATGATATATTGTTTGTTTGTTTTATTTTACGCCCTTTTCCAACAGTATTTCAGTCATATAGGCGGGTAGTTTCCTAACCATCGTTCCTGGAGAGTTACACCAGTACTAGACTACCTTCCTCCGCGCTAAACTACCAAAGCATCTCCCGGGGATCGAACCCACGCCAGAGAGGTACCTGGATTAGAAGTCATCGACTCTAACCCCTCGACCACGGAGGCGGTTTCATGATATATGGTTTACACCTGTTTCAATGAAGAAGATATGATCAATGACAAAATGGAGTGTAGTAAAATAACGCAAACATTTGGTTTTATGGGACAATTCGTTTCTTTAATTAGAATTTTCCATCATACATCATACTGTCATAATGAAAATATATAGTAAATAAACAACAGAAATAAGAAAAAAAACAGTTAAAAGCTACCTAAAACTGATATTATTATTTTTTCATTTTTAATCTAGTAGTATCATATTATTGTCAATTAACTTCTTATTTATACAAAATGCTTATTCTTTTAACTACAATGTAATCATTATTTACATTTTAATCATACTTATAATTATACTAATTATAATAATAATAATAATAAGAAGAAGAAGAAGAAGAAGAAGAAGAAGAAGAAGACGAAGAATGAAACTTTACAGTTCATATAAATATTAAATACTGACATCAAATCATTTTTTTTTTCATTAAAAAAACTTTATGTTTATTTGCCCGGATGTTATTAAAATGAGAAAAAATAATTTAATGTTAGTTATCTTTTAGTATAAATTATACTAAAAGATAACTGACATTCATTTTTTTCTCATTTTAATACTATGCTTAGAAATCTTAACGAAAATATCATAAAACATTTTGCGATTTAACAATATAACTGTTATATTTACCGGGATGTGTTTCCAAATTACCCATTACTTCAGTATGGGCAAGGAAAATTTGTTTGAAGTGGGAAATAGGTGAAAGATAATCATCTTTGCTTTCTTTAAAAAAATGAACATGTAATTTACTCGTAAAATACATGTATAGCATTTAATTTAGCATTTAATGATAGGAAGATTTTTAAGTTTTACTTATTTTTTTTTTAATTAGTAATAAATAAACAAATAAATAAAGGGATGAATAAATTAGTTAAGTAAATAACTATATGAATGAATAAAAAAAATAATTAAATAAATAATTAAATTAATTTATTTATTTATTTATTTATTTATTTATTTATTTATGTATTAATTAATAGTAAATAATAAAACAATAATTAAACAAAAAGAACGAATTTATTAAATTGATTAATCAAAATGAATAAATAAAAATACATAATAAATGGATGAAATATAAAGTAATTGATATGTGATTAAAAACATCAGATTGTTAATAAGTAATGAAAATGCAGTATATCAATATTATTTATATATGCAATAATGTGATTGATTGGTGTCATGAAAATATATTGTTTTATTGCTGAGTGAATACCTTAATTATATAATAAATAAAAAAAATACAAAGCTCATTCAACCAAAGTTTTATTTCAAAAGATTTTTATAGTAATATGACAAATCTCTTCAACTGTTGATACTTTTGTAATAGTATTCAAAATTATGCAGACATTTAACAGATAACTGTTAGCTATGCATGATTGTTCCATAAGTGCCGATTCAATGTTCTAAAATATCTTTACTCAAAGAAGTTCAAAATCTTGTGAACTATCATTAGAGGCTTATCGTACAATCTCTAGTTGTAAATTAATGTCCATTTCACTGACAGTCGATTTCACATTAATCATTTCTCTAGTAGTCAAGCACTAAAAGTCGTACCGCATAACGGAGAAATAATGTTAAACTTTTAGTTGATTAGTTACACAATTTGTGAGAATGTCTACACTATCTTCAGTGATTAAATAAAAAAAAGAATAAATGCGTTTTAAAAATAATATGATAAAAATATAGCTTTCTAACATTATGATAACTATTATGCAACACAAGTTAAACTTAAATAAATACAAGCAGAGGAGACAATATGAATACATAACTGGAAATGAAACTATTATTTTCATCTAAAATCAAAAGTATCTTGAAAAATATTAGGCCATTTTCAACCAGGCTGCTTTGTTATTACAATTATAATAATATTCAAAAGAATTTTTACTGATGAGTTTTTTTTATCGTTTTTCCCCATATTATTTAATATGTTCAATATACTACAAGTCACAAAAACATTATATAAATACTTTCAACAGAGTTTAATTGTGTTGCTTTATGTTGCTGTGCCACAACGTATTCACAACTAACCGATCAATTTGCAAATTAGTTTACAAACATAAATCTGAACGGAAGATAAGCATGTTGTTTGAAAAATACGGGTGTATCAAAATATACATAATAAAACATATACATTTTGGATGTTCGAATGACATTTCGCACATTATAATGTGTGAAATATGTAAATATGTATCATTTCGTGATTGTATTGTAGAACAGTGGTCGAAATTTATTAAGTTAGATATTTAGTGGTATACTGCTGTTTGTAATAACGTGACACCGTATTTACAGATATATGATATAGAAAAGATAAATACAGAATCCCTAAAGAAAGCCCAACACGGCAAAATTGAAAATGTTGCAGGCTCGGTTTGATTGAGCCAGTTCATGGACGGTACTGGAAAATGCAAGTTACCGTCCACGCCCCCTAGCACCGGCTTAAGCAGAATTCAATATTTAAACGTGAAAAAGTAAAATTTTGAATTTAGAAACATCCGCAGATGTGTTCAGACAGATCTGTGAGACATATCCTTTGTGGTGCAATCGTAGAAAAAGAGAATATACAAGATACAAACTAAATAAATGTTCGGTTATTCAGCGTTAAATGTATAGCGGTAGCTAGCATTAAACATAATTCATCAACAATAATTATCTTCCATGGGTCCCTATATCAATTCTGTATTAAAACACTGGCCTTAATAACATTGTTAAAACGAGTTTTAGTAATATATTAATTATCTTTGGAAAACATACATAAATTTCTCGTTTCTTGATTTCTTATCTTACATTTTGATAAAACTATCTTATAGCCGTAAATAATTGTATGAAGCTCATAAAGAGTTGATAAAACACTTTATATGTAAAGTGAATCTTAATTGAGGCATGCCAGCAGCATGGTAGAGAATGTGACAGTGTTTACATATCAAACTGGCCATGCTCTCAATGTTTCATTCTAATTTAAGTTTCAATGTAATTATACTATCATTACAAATGTAACTGACTGTCAAATTCCTGAAATGATATTAATTGGACATTTATGTTATTTCATTTCCTGTTACTTTGTACTTGTCTTCACACAATATTAAATACTCATGTGAGCGATTTTGTTTGCGTTTTTTCTCCGGTATGTGTATTCAAAATAACTTTGACATTAGTCTGTAATGAAAAAATTAATAGAACATGGTTATGTTTCCAGTTTACGATAAAAAAATCTAGTTAATCTTTTTCATCATTTCGCACATAAGTGAAAAGAAGTAGAGTAAACAGTTCAGTCATTATATTGACAACGTTATTAAAAGGAAACAAAAACACAAATAGGAATTGTATATTTATAAAACTTGAATAAATTACACATTTCACAACAGCTTGTAGCTTTGCCAGACCCGAAGTTTCTGAATAATTATATTCATAAAGGGATCCTCAATTACTATATTGATAAAGGGAACTAGCAACGTGCTACAAAGGTGGGATATGTAAATTAAAGATTCATTTTAATTTCTACACAATTTCTACACAATTATTATGTAAATTTATGAAGTTAAACTTTAATTGTTTGTATGCATTCAAATCTCGACATTTTCATAGTTGGTGACCCAGTCACATTCTTAAAATGGCAATAAGTTCAATTAATGTCTTGATTTTTTGTAAATAAAATAATCATAAAAACTATGTTCTAAGATTGAGTTTACTAAGCGTATTCTTATACTTGTTACTTATTTTTATTTGTTTGTGTCGACGTAGCCAGCCGGCATATATTTCAAATGAGTTCATGTTACTCAATGTAGAAAGAACACTGAAATATATATATCCAAGATATAAGATGGTCATGTGGCAACTGACCAAACAATAATTACAAAAACAGTTAAACAGAATAGTAATTAAACTTATACAAGTAACAAATAATTAATTATTCTATTGTCTTAAATATTTAATAATAACAAGATAATTTAGAAAGTTAAACTAAAAACTAACTAACTAACTAACTAACCTGAAATATATATATCTATCCAAGATATATTTATTATGCAACTGAATACATCAATGGTCATATGGCAACTGCATCGATGCATACATTTGTCACCTGACCATCGGCGATTCGGTTACGGGTGACAGGTTAGTATGATTGTATTGTTAGTAAATAGTTAACATGATATGTAAGGTGGATAACGAGATTTGAGATCATGGAATAAGATGGATTGTAATTAATGAAATGGACTGTATATAAAAACGACACTTCATATAATTTTAATTGTTTATTGATAATTTTCAATAATTGTGACACAGGCTCCCGAAGATTAATAACAAATCACAAAGACACTTACTATATAATAATAACTCTATGACATAATCCCCTTGGCCAAGAAGAAAGGCTCCCGACTTTATAGGGATTCTGTATTTATTTATTTTATAATAGCCTGAACTGGAAGACCGACTTTTGAATAACAAATCACATAATAAGAAGATACAGCTTCTACTAGTATCCTCTTATAGTACATGTATACTTTAAGGTAAATATGGTATAACCATGCATGGTATGTTATACATAGTCAGGTAAGTTGTACATTGTAAGGTAAGATTATACATATGTAAGTGAAGGAGACAACGAAATTTTGATTAAACTACAAAGTCTCCAGAAGTCATCCAGTTGGGTTGCCTTCTGACTCTGGTGGTTCGTGTATGATCGTGTGGTGACATACCTGGCGGTTCACTATTTCTGGGTGATAGCAGTGGGGTAAGTATATCTTCTTGACACAGCCTTTCGTCAGGGCTTGAGTAGGTGGATTCTGGTAAGTCTTCGTCGCCTTCACCATCATCGACAGCGTTTGTTTGGTCGTCTAACTGAGTGTCTTCAATTACATTTGTCTGAATATCATCGATATTCCGTATAGAGATGAATGGAAGGAGGAGATTTCGATGAAGAATCTTAGTTTTCTTATATCGATTACCTTCACGCTTCACCTCATATACTGGTATATCGGCATTTGGCTGGCGTATAACAACATAAGGATGGTGCTCCCATCGGCCTGCCAACTTTTGTTTGCCTCTGAGACTCACGTTCCGTATAAGTACAAGATCTCCAGGGGTAAGGCATGACCTACGGGCGGTTTGGTCGTATCTCTGTTTGTTCCGTGTCCCAGTCTGCCTACTAACCTGTCGAGCCTTTTCATAGGATTTCAATAAGCGCTCTTTCAATCTAACCACATATTCAACATGCTTTGGAGCAGCAAGATCATCTGAAGGTAATCCCAAGAAGGCATCTATAGCCATACGGGGTTGTCTCCCGAACATCAAAAAGTAAAGTGAGTATCCAGTACTTCCATGATGGGTTGAATTATAAGCATGCACCAGGGTTGGTACATGCGCCTTTCAATCGGACTTCTGATGTTCCTCGAGGGTGCCTAGCATCTTTAAAAGCGTTTGATTGAAACGTTCTGTTTCTCCATTTCCCATTGGATGATAAGGTGTGGTCCTACTTCTGTCCACTGCAGCTATGGAGCACAACTCTTTGATCAGCTGCGATGTAAAATTGGCTCCCTGATCAGAATGCAGACGGGCAGGAAAGCCATAATGGACAATAAACTGATCAAAAAGAATTCTTGCCGTCGTCTTGGCAGTCTGATTCTTTGTCGGATAGGCCTGCGCATAGCGACTGAAATGGTCCGTCATGACCAATATATTTTCATATCCACCCTTTGATCTCTCAAAAGATAAGAAATCAATACACAGAAGTTCCATTGGAGCAGTGGACTGAATTGGAAACAGTTGTGCTTTGTCTGGTAACTTCTTCCGACACTGACAGCGCTTACATGACCTCACCTTCTCTGCGATGTAGCTATCAAGACCAGGCCAGTAAAAACGTTCTTTAACCAAAGACATTGTGCGGTCCCTGCCTTGATGACCCATATTATCGTGAAGGGCACTGAAAATATTCTCACGAAGAGAAGCTGGAAGTACCAATTGTCTCATATCCATACCATTTACGGAGGCTGTTCGATACAACACCCCATCAACCAACATTAACTTTCCCCAATCTCGTAAAATTGGTTTGAACTGACCCGACGAAGTCGATGGTCTGGTTCCCGAACGGAGATGGTGAATCACTATGGAGATGATCGAATCATCAGATTGGGCCTTAATCCAATCCTTGTTTGAAAGACAAACAGACAGTAAAAGCTGTTCTGGAACATCTTTTGAGACAGATAGTGTGTTGGTGTCTGGCGTAACCAAAGTCTCATGGAGTGGTATATCAAGCTCTACATTCGTTGAAATGGCATGGATGACAGAGTTTGTTATCCGACTTAGACCATCAGCATGTTGCTTTTGCCACTACGGTAAGTTATGGTGAAATCATAATTAGCGAGAGCAGCTACCCAACGCTGACCGGTGGCATCGAGTTTTGCAGTGGTGTTTACATATAAAAGAGGGTTATTATCCGTCACGACCTCGAATTTCCCACCATACAAGTAATCGTGGAACTTATCACATATAGCCCACTTCATAGCGAGAAATTCGAGGCGATGGGCCGGATAATTCCTCTCAGGTCGAGAAAGACTTCTGCTCGCAAATGCAACCACGCGATCATTGCCATCATCTTGTTTCTGGTAAAGAACGGCCTCAAGACCAGTACTGGACGCATCAGTGTGAACACGAAAAGGTTTTGTGTAATCAGCATATGCCAGTACTGGTGGGCTTGCAAGTCTGTTTCTCAGGTCATCAAAGGCATCTTGTTGATTCTGTTCAAATTTGAACACTGGTTTTGGTGTTTTCTTCAATTTCTGGGACGACTTCTTGGTAGAAACGCCAACAAGAAGATCATTAAGGGGCCTAGCGACGGAAGCAAAACCCTTAATGAATCGACGATAGTAACCGGCGAACCCTAGAAATTTACGCAGATCTTTAATATTCTTTGGGACAGGCCAATCCTTTACCGCCTCAGTCTTTTCTGGATCCGCGTGAATCCCTTCCGCAGAGACAACATGTCCTAGATAGGTAGTCTTCGTCTCGAAAAACTCACACTTCGACGGTTTGATCTTAAGATTGTACTCTGCTAGTCTCCGGAATACAGCATCAAGGCGTTCAATGTGAGACTCTATATCGCTTGAAAATATGATTACGTCATCCAAGTAGATAAGACAATCTCTCAGGTTGAGGTCACCCATGCAACGCTCCATCAATCTTTGAAATGTTGCTGGAGCATTGCATAGGCCGAATGGCATCCGGTTGCATTCGTAAAAGCCCAGACCTCTAACCTGAAAGGCATTCTTCTCTTTATCTTCTTCTTGGAGTTCTCCCTGCCAATAACCAGATTTTAAATCATGTTTCGAAAAGAATCGGGAACCAGAGAGCAGATGAAGAGTATCTTCCACCTTCGGAATACCATAGGCATCCTTCTTTGTTCGTTGATTCAAGCGTCTGAAGTCGATACAGAATCTGATGGTTCCGTCTTTGGTGGTACTCTACGGTATGGCTCTTTAAATGGTGTGTCATTCAGAAGTTCTATTCTATGTCTGACTGCATCAGTATTTCCAAGATCTAAAAACGTTTTCGGAAATATTTGATTCCATTTCTTGAAGAGATTATAAACTTTTGCCTCGTTATCAGGTGTCAAAAGGTCTGCATTGATCTTCACTCCAAATTCTTCTTTTATGTTGTGAGTGGTATGATTTTCATCTTGAAAGACACAGGTGTCATCTTCCTGATTTACGTCTTGTTGATTTACAGAAACGTCAAAAAGAGGAGCCTCTCGAAGAACCCTTACTTCCTCCAGATTACAGAGAATTGCTTTCTCGGAAATAGTTAAAACTTTTGATGATATATTCCATATCCTCACAGGTATTCTTGCTGTCCTGCCAGCATTAGAGAGGGATACTACTCGTGGACACACGTTGAATGTAGAAAGATTATCCGGTTGGACAGTAACGGCTGACTCTGTAGACAGACCTGTCTTTCGAACTTATCCGATGACCGTTCTTCTCTCCAAAGGGTGGAGGATTACCATCTGTGTGGTCTTCACCATTCCAATACTTGGACTAGTTAACGTGTCAAAGGCAGTCTTCCACACGTCTGGTATATCATTGTTCTTGTTTTGACGATTTCTACATTCACGTATAGCATTTGTACCTATTATCATTCGCACCTGCTCATTGTAGTCAGTATCTTCAACAACCAATACGGGTATGCTCACTGTGTCCTTCATAGTTGGCAGTCGAAGAGACGCTTCAATATACCAAATAAATGGGATAGACTGTCCATTTGCTCCTGTAAGTTTTAGATTGAAATCCGTCATTGGATACAACTCTGGCTGGGGATCCATCTTCGTATGATAACTCGCAGCCACAGTGGTTACCATTGACCCTGTGTCTATCAAAGCCTTGGTCACTTTTCCGTTCAACATCACTTCTCCTTCACTAGCCTCGCCTATCATCCTCTTACTTAAAATCTGTTCTGTAGGGCCTTCTACTTTTTCTTCGCTTCCACCAGGCCCTGCGATGGAAGCGTTTCCGTGTTTAAAGTCTCTTTTGGGGTCGTGGTATTGTTCGTTGAAATCTCTCTTCGACGATAATCAGTGTTTCCATCACGCCGGTTACTAAAACTACCTCTATATGGTCTTCTTTCTCTCCTATATCCACTACTATCATATCTACTACTGCCTGTGCGCTTTTCCTCTTTTATTCTACTCATTTCTGTTTCTAGGGACTTCATTCTTTCTAACAACTCTTTTAACACATCTGCTTGTTGTTGTGATGGCACTGCATCTTTTGTCTCTATTCCAACTTTACATTCCTCCTCTTCCATTCTAACTTTTCTTCGTAAGGTTTCAAAACTATCTAATGACTCATAAGAAACTCGACTTGCTGACGTAAGCTTTTCCGATTTGAGACCTTTCCAAAATCTCTCTTTCACATTCGTGTCCCGTTTCCTATCATCCATTTCTCCCTCATCTACTGCACGTTGAAATAAGGTTTCTACTCTTACGGCCCATGCCGAACAATGTTCATTTTCCTTTTGTGTGGCCGAGTAAAAGTATTGGGCAATTCTATCGCTCGTCTTCACATTACCATAAATCTGTCCAAGTTTCTGAACAATCTATTTGGTGTCAGCAGAAGGTTTCAAAGTCAAAAGTATCTGCCTTGTATCTCCTTTAAGAGAATTCCTATTGGCCTGCACCATAGCGTATTCGGGATATATTCCTGTTTCTTGTAAGCAGTTCACTTCAACTTTCCATTGCTCGAAGTGACTTCCGTCAAAATTTGGAATCTTTGGTAGGCCTAATTTAAAAAACGGATATTCCTTCGAAGTTTTTGTGACATCATCTTCTCTCGTTTCAGTCATTCGATCTCTTAGGATTCTCTCTTTCTCTCTCAACAAATCAAGTTTCTGTTTCATCGCTTGTTCTTCACGCATACGCTTAACAATTTCTTTCTCTATCCTATCATTTTCATTTCTCTGTCTATTTAGCTCTAACTGCTGATCTTCAAGAAATTTTATTCTTTCCTGTAGTTCTATTTCAACCTTTCGCTTCATGTCTAATTCATACTGTAACTTTCTGTCTCTCTCTCTAATATCATCTGTCTCTTCTTTTCTTCCTCAAACTGTAATTTTCTCATCTTTACACTTTCTCTTTCAAAGCGACTTGATTCACTCATTCTATCATCTCTATCTGCTTTTAATCTTAGTAAGTCTGCCTCTTTAATTCTTTCACTTTTCATTCCAGTAATTTGCTTGTCATCACTATTAACAACAGTACTATGCATTCTATTCCCTTCACTTATTCTACCTCCTCTGTTTGAATAGGAATTGTCCCTAATTCCGCTTTCATTTCCATTATCCGTTATTGAATATCCCAATCTGTTAAATTTACTCTTAGTTGGAATAAATCGCTCCATTTCATCAACACATGTGTCACCAGTGTCCTGTTTTAACTCTTTCAAAGTCAAGTCCAACCTTTTCATGTGTTCATCAAGGAGTTTTAAACTATGACTACTTGACAATGATAACTCTTTCCTTTTAGTTTCTGACCTATCGACTTCCGCGATTTGAGCCATATCTTGTATATCCTTTGAAGTACTTTCATGTAAAAATTCGTCAATAGTATTTAAATCCGACAATTCACTATTCCTTTCAAACTCCTCTAAATCATGCTTAGGTCCAACTGTATCCAATTCTAACTGACGACGATCCTCTTGAATTCTCATTAACTCACGTTGAATGCGTTCATTCTCTCTTAATTCTTCATCTTCCTTGATTGAGCTGTATATCTTTTAATCTTTCCCTTCGCATAAGACATATCTCTCTCACTGTCAAGATAAACAATGTAACACTTTGTGCGAAGACTATAATAAAGCTCACAATTTAGTAATTGTTACACAGTGACACTATACAATTGTAGATTGCTATAACCACTACGTTTATCACTATAGTTGTTGGTGTAGTTTAGATGAAATTCAAGGAACAACACATATAATGTAACACAACACTTGTTCTACATAATATAATACAACTTTTATTACAACAAAGAAGGCAAATATTATTGTTATTATTTATTTGCAATTCAACGGCTACATATAAGAACAACAATAAAATTAATCTTTACTTTTTTCCAGGAAAATTCAGAATTTATAGTTACCTTCGTTTTTTTATATAATGGCACTAAATGTACACCATAGAAAAACAACAGTTTTATATTTTAATTACTAAGTGACTGCTTATACCGTATGACTGGGCAATAATTTATTATTTCAAATGCTCAATCCACTGAGGCAACGCATATACTGTAGAAAAATATCCTAGAGTATCACTTTATAGAAATATCCTTACTTGGACTTCGTACTTTAGACCATGAAATTTAGCAGACTAACAGACTTTACTGAATACCAAACTGCAAGCTATATGCAAATTCAATATACCCGTTTTACATCCTTCTATATTTCTTCAAAATGCACGACTATATCATCCTTGGTTAAAGTATTTACAGGTATGACGTATCCTGTAAATTTTTACAAAAATTTACGATGACAAAGAAAAAAATCGCGAATGCTTTAATAACGCTACGTACGATACCTTGCAATGTTTTCTTTTATAACTTAGATGCTATATTTAGATAATAAAATTCTAAATATAACTCTATGTTAGTATAATAAGTGTAACAAATAATTATTTTTTGCAAATGTACGTTGCGAAAATAATAGAAAAAAATATGTTCTAAAAAAAAACACAGTCAAGAACTCGTCTCGAACCACTGGCCAATACACCACGCTACCTTATAAGTCCGTAGCGTTAACCACTACGCCACACAGGACAATCGAGATAATAGGTGATACATCTTGTACTGTATACAACCACAAAGGAGTCGGGGGTTACAAAGAAAAGATGTAAGTGTAAACTTCAATCAGTGCATTTTATAAGTGCAAATCTTTGTATCACTAGTACATAACTTAAAATCTATCACATAAACTTATTTAACCAGTAATAAACTTTCAATTAGTCGAATCAATTTAGATGTAAATCTAACCTGAGAAAACAAAAATTTAAAGATCTGACACAATTTTATAAAGATAGAAAAACAAACCTATGTAAACAAAAATTTAGTTTGCAAAATGTAATATCAAAAAGTATAGCAAAAATGATCTATCTCAATAAATAAAATCAAGTCTTACCGGCTCAATTTTTAAATTAATATCCCCAAAAATAAAAAAATCCATACTATTTACAAATAAAAAAAACAAAAATAAAACAAATGCACACTAAGTGAGAGTGTCAGTTCAAACCAAAATTCCCAAAAATGAATGAGTCTGGTTTTCCGTGGGGCTAACTAAAGTTGAAAAGATGTGGTCCCGTAAAGTTTAGGCAGTAAGGGTTTCCCCAAGGAAACCCCTACTCCCAAAATTAAACCCCCCTATTTGGGCCCAAAAATTAAATTCTTTTTCCCCGGGGCTATAATTTAAATCCGTAACGGAAACAAAGAAGGGTACCAATACAGTTAATTAAATGGAAACCCGGATGTCCAGCCCAAATAAACCCCAAATAAAAGATCCAATTAAATAATAGGGGATTCCAAAGGGGGGGACACTGGAATACGCCAAAAGGACCCCTATGCAAATGCTTTAGGGGTATTGTCCTCCAAACCGAGACAGAGGGCGTATCCGTATATGAAAAATATGAAATTAATGGAAATCCATTCAACACAGGGAAGTTAATCCGTGTGTATACATGTTTCAAATAGAAAACGGATTCGGTCTCTTCTCTTTTCACATCTTTCCCCCTTTGGTTTTGGAAACAAACGGCCCCAAACCGGGGCCACACTTTTTTCGAATTTCGACGAGCCAGCGGGATATATTTTTAATGAGGGCCCGGGGATCATGTAAAAGGGAAAAACCCGAAAAAATAAGGGTAAAACCTTAAGAACGAATAATCCTTCTTGGGGGCAACTGGCCCCAAAAAATAATTACAAAAAAAAGTTTTAAAAAGAATAGTAATTAAACTTTACAAATTTTAAAAAAAAATTATTTTTCTTTTGGGTTTTTTATTTTAAAACAAGAAATTTTTGGAAAATTAAAACCCAAAACTTTTAAATAAATAAAACCCGGGGAAATTAATATTATTATTTCCCCGATTATATTTATTTTTGAAAAGCAAATCCAAAGGTATTGGCAAAAGATTCGATGCCCAAAACATTTGTAAATTTACCCTCGGGGTTTAGGAACGGGGGTTACAGGTTTTATTATTGGGATTGTTAGGAATGTTAACATTACCCAAAGTTAAAGGTGGTAACGAGATTTAGATCATAAAGGATGGGATTGTAAATTAAAGAAATGGACTGTTATAAAAAACCCACATTCATTTTAAAAATTTTTAAAATTTATTTTTTTGGGTAATTTTCCCAAAAATTGTGAAAACAGGCTCCCCCAAAATTAAAAAACAAATAAAAAAGACCCCTTTCTAATAAAATAATCGCGTCACACCAAAAAAAAATAATGGAGCGAAAATTTTTAAAACCTTTTTTGCCTTTTTTAATTGGGAAATCCGAAATAGTTCCACGGGGAAACGGTTTCTTCCCCTTTTTAAAGTACACTTACGCCGAAAAATTCAGGGGAGATCACTGCGTAAAGATTGTCAACAATCGTAACAACTCGGCAATCTCCGTCAAGTTCTTGAAGTCGCCCGAGGTGGATTGTCAAATGACAGGCGCATTAATTTCCCAAATAGTCGAATATTTCTAATATTGTTTTATTCTTTATAGATATACATGCTTATAGTAAGCTCCAAGATTATTTACATCTGTTTAGCGCCGAAATGATAAGAGTTACAAACATTAATTTAGATTACTATGGTTTTCTTCAGGTCGGTAATATATTACTTCACCATGGCCGAGGGGTTAGCACGCTCGCTTAGGAATCAAGAAGTCTGGAGTTCAAATCCCAGTTAAGGCAACTCATATATTTTAAATTGTTCCAGTCAAATAAACATTGAATTGGATATCAGTGTTGCAATTAGTCTTATAGCAAATTTACTACAGTTAAACACTGGAAAACAAATTGGTTTATAATCTCACAACCTTCACCATTCTGACATTCTGAGACCCAAACAAATTCAGCGCCTTCTGTGCTCTGATTAATATATGTTATAGACGTTGGTTATTTAGCTGTCACAACATATTGCTCCGTTATTTAGATGCCCACCTGTTTCCTATTGTACTAATAGATGTCGAACTTACGGTGCTTGTTTGTTTCATTTTACGCCTTTTCCCAACAATAGTTCAGTCATATAGGCGGGTAGTTTCCTAACCATCGTTCCTGGAGAATAACACCAGTACTAAACTAACTTCATCCGTGCTAAATTAACAAAGCATCTCCCGGGGATCGAACCCACGCCAGAGAGGTAACTGGATTAGAAGTCATCATTTTATCTTTCTAAAACAGTACAAAAACCTCCATAGAAATGTAAACATAAACATTGCTAGGTTTCCTGTAATGTTCGGAATAGATAGATCCATCAAAAGCACAAAACTATACTAAAAGTGAATCTCTCAAACTATGTAAATTAAATCTGTCCTCATAGCTATGTAAAACTGTTCTACCCTTGTCACTTTCTTACACCGGTCAGATTCTTACATTTTTTCTGGAAACTAAAATATAAAAGTAGCGTTTTTTTCTATATGTATACACTCGCAATCTGGTCAAGAATCCTGCGAACAGAGTTTTTAAACAATAAATAGTAAATTCTGATAGTTATAAACAATATTTTTGTTATATTTTTTATTTATGAATTATTGTGCAATCATTTAAAGACATTTTAAAACAGTGTATTAATTTCCACCACCATCCAGTCTTAAACTTAAAGATAGACTGTAACAATTATATTTATTGCACACTATTTGATGAAATGTTTGCGTAAGAACCCGATATAATAAGGAAAAAGGTGCAAACAGACAAATGACAATGTAAATATAATTCTTATGCTGTTGTTTTAGAAAATGCATAACAGAATTATACAGAGCATAATAAACAAAGGGAAAACTTAATATAACTTAATATAAAAACATGTCATATTTCTTTATGTAGTTGATGCAAGTACATATACTCGTATGACTAATACTCGAATTTGGAATACAATAATATACAAAAAACATGCACACTATTGCAATGTAACTCGATAACGCCAAAAATTATACATTTATTATTGAAATATCTTATTAAATATACTAAAATTTCCAGAACATTTCAAGACATTGAATACCGTAGTACAAATATCTTCTACAGGTAGTCATCAATAAGTTATGTCATTTACAATAAGAGCTTTGTTACGTTAATCAGTTTACATGAAACGAACACAATACCGGTATTTCTATAAAAAGGCGATAAACTTAACATGATGTTTATTATACAGTTATATTAATGTATTTTCCTAGTTATAGATAGGATACAAGGAAAGTTGTTCTACTATGTCCTGAATCATATTCATTATTAATCTTGATAAAATAAACACGCTTTTTGTGCTTAATTTACGATAAGAATTTTGTCTAATTATTCCAAGTACATTTAAGATTAAAATTGCAAACAGACCGATAAAACATCTTCTATTTTACGACTGTGAATTGGGTATTTTCATTTTTTCAACGGTTTCAGCATTTTATAATGGCAGATTTAACAGAAGTTTGACCGATGGTTTATGAAAGGTTGTTAAACATCTGCTCAATTAAGTAGAAGAGAGAATCAGCCCAGACTGTTTCGGTTGAAATAGAAAATAGTCTCAAGGAATAGTACATATGTGTTATGTAAAATCTGTGTGTACTACTTTATGGATTGCGAAATTCTCCAGTCCGCTATTCATTGTACATATCGAGACATTTTTTTAATCAAGCACCCTCATACCGATCGAAATGATCGGCTTTTATTATGACCGACATGCTTCGGACGCCAATAATAATGCGGTTCTTAACTATTGTTTTAGTCTATGTACCTCTCTTTCGTTGCCATGCAAATGTTTGCCATGCATTTTAATTGAAGAATCACAACGATAATTTAAATTGTTGTAATTCAATTGCTCTAACCTTATTATTATTACAATTTTACATTTATTGTACTATACACAAACATTCTTGAAACTTAAACAAGCATAATAACTATACGCATGTTATAAGACTTTATAAATTATTTCTAATATATTCATATGATTTTTATTGTTAATGTTTGTTTTTCCTGCATGATTATAATGATCCTTAAATGTTGTTTTAACTCGTTCCAATTTGTCCATGAATGAAAATTAACATTCCAAAATTACAATTAATCCTTGCATTTAATCAAATAAATTAAATTATATTTACTTGAAAACCCCATTATGCTTAAAATGTAAGTCACATGTATTTCTAAGACCTATATCACACACAAATTAGAGGGTAAAGAATGAATATTTCAGATTGAGTATGTGATACACACACATTTTGTCAGTCCTAAAGTGAGTGATTAGTTTCCAATAAAATACATACAGTCATGTGTTCCATTTGTGTCAAGCAATTTGATCGTTTAAACTTTTGAATAAATGTATGACTTGTTTTATTATATTAAAGCCAGCAAAGAATATGATGAGGAAAAATGCCATGAAATTGTTCATTTGATTTTTCAGATTAAAGAAGAAAGAAAAAGTGATTTGACATTCAACAAACCAATATGATGATTTGTTATTAATAAAAAATGGCGACTAATAAGGAGTAACCATAAAATACTGATTAAAGTTAGACAAGTGATGCTTCGGAACAAACGCGAACACTTTTGAATGCGCGATGAAGACATCAGACATAAACATTTAACAATGAATTTGCTGAAATGATTTTGGTATTCTCAATTCATCATGTGTCAACTATCGTTTTTTTAAAGAATCATACTCATTATTTTATTCCGCTAAAATATAATTCCGAGAAATGTATAAATATTATGTCTTATCAGTGCTTTGAGTTTTGTGTAATTAATATTGCGTAATATTATAATGTTTGATAATTATGGATTTCTGAGACATATTGTGCAGTTAACTTCTGGATTTTCATAATCCTTGATATTAAATACTTAAAGGGACGCCATGCCTCCAATATGCAGTTAGTTTCATTTATGGTTGGTATCTTGTTACCGTTTCATAAAAAAAGTACTCACTCATTTTCCATATAGAACAATTTTGCGATTGATATGATTATTTTGAATAAGTTTCCGTATGGAAGTCAAACTACTACTTTGTTTACATTTTGCTACCTTTACGACACATTACTCAGATCCAACAATACTTTCAACATCTGTTAAACATCTAACATGCTCTAAATCTATGATTTAAACATTATTGGACACATGTTTGACATATGTAAAGATTTTAATATTTATAGATTTCTTGGACATAGTGTGCCTTTAACCTTTTTAAAATTTTGATACTAGCTTTTAACATCCAATATCTTTCTTTGATAAACATCTTTTTCTTAATATGTTTAATATATTTCAATGTTCAAGTTCATTTTCATTTTTGTTTCTGATTTTAGATAATGAATTAGATATGAGATCAGAATTCTCCATAAATAATTTATTAGTTATTTTTATTACATTCGATGAATGTTCAGTAACCTAAACTTTGTCTTATTTTGTGTTTGTTGCAGTAACAAAGCATGAAATTTTATGATAAAAATTGAAAATTTAAGCTCTTTCTTTGCTATGCATAAATTTTATTGCAAGTTGTTTTTTTAAATAACAACAAAACAACAAAAACAACAATAAAAATAAACAAAGAAAAAACACACAAACAACATGGGAAAAAAACGATCTAATAAAACATATCATTGAAAACACTATTGAATATATTTAGGACTATAATTGTCATAACAAAGCAGCTTGGTTTAAAACAGCCGAACATTTTTGAGAAACTTTTGTTTTTAGATGGAAATAATAGTTTCATTTCCAATTATGTATCAATATTGTTTCTTTTGTTTGTTTTTATTTTAGTTTAACTTGTGTAACATAATAGATATCATAAAGTAATAAATGCATATTTTATTATATTATTTTTAAAACGCATTTATTCTTTTTAATGAAATACCTGAAGATAGTGTAGAACTTCTCATAAATTGTGTAACTTATCAACTTAAAGTTTAACTTTCATTATTTCTGCGTAATGCGATTGGACTATTATTGCTAGCATTTTAAGTTCAGTGTATTTATTGACTTCTGGCGAAATGATAAATGTGAAATCGACTGTCAGTAAAATGGACATTACTTTACAACTAGAGGTTGAACTATTAGCCTATCCTAGTTTTGCAACTTCTTTGAGTAAAGTTATTTTAGAACATTATACATGCATAGCAAACAGCTATCTGTTAAATGTCTGCATAATTTTGAATATTATTTCAAAATTATTAGCAATTGAAGATGTGTCATAAAAAAATATTTTGAAATAAAACTTTAGTTAAACGAGCTCTGTCTTCTTTCTGACTCGCGTTATATAATTATAATATTTACTCAGCATTAAAACAATAGATTATCAAGACACCATTCAATCACATCATCGCATATAAAATCAATATTAATATACCGCATTTTATTACAATTTGACCATCACCTTTCAATTACTTTATATTACAGCAATAATTTATGTATTTATTTTCATTAATTAATTAATTTATTTATTTA
Organism: Ruditapes philippinarum; assembly: GCF_026571515.1. Classification (NCBI taxonomy): domain Eukaryota; kingdom Metazoa; phylum Mollusca; class Bivalvia; order Venerida; family Veneridae; genus Ruditapes; species Ruditapes philippinarum. Next base: position 42,154 of record NW_026860089.1, read on the forward strand.
TTTTTATTTATTCATTTTATTTATTTATTTACTTATTTATTATTAATTAATTAATTAATTTATTTATTTATTTATTTTCTTATTCATATATCTATTCATGTATTTACTGATTTTATTTATTTATTTATTCATATAGTTATTTATGTATTTACTTACACTTACTTATTTATTCATCCCTTTATTTATTTGTTTATTTATTGATAATTAAAAAAAATAAAAGTAAAAAGTGAAAATTTTCCTATAATTAAATGCTATATATTACTGCTATACAGTAAACGAGTAAATTACCTGTTCATTTTGTTTAAAGTTAGAAGGAAAGCAAAGGTGCTTATCTTTCACCTATTTGCCACTTCAAACAACTTTTCTATGCCCATACTGAGTTAATGGGTAATTTGGAAACACATCCTGGTGAATATAACAGTTCTATTGTTTAAGCGAAATATTGTCTGACATTTTCTTTAAGACTTCTAAGCATAGTAGTAAAATGAGAAAAATAGTATAATATAATACTAAAAATAATTGATATTAACTATTTTTTACTCATTTTAATATCATCCGGGAAAATAAATATAACATTTTTTATTGTGAAATATGAGTTCATGTCAGTTATCAATATTTATATGAACTGTGAAGTTTTATTATTATCATTATTATTATTATTATTAATATTATTGTTGTTGTTGTTTTTTTTTTCTTTATTATTATTATTATTATTATTATTATTATCATTATTATTATTATTATTACTATTATTATTATTTGTGTATTGTTGTTATCATTTTTATTTTATTTGTCACAATGCATATTATATTTTCGCGCTAGTATTTTTTTACTTAAAAAGGTCATAATTAATGTAAATAATGATTACACTTAAGGTAAATTCGATAAGTATTTTGTATAAATAGATAGCTGATTGACAATAATATGTTACTACTAGCTTTAAAATATAATAGTACATGTAATATCAATTTAAGATGACTTTTAACTACTTTTTTTTCTTATTTTTGATGTTTATTTACTACATATTTTCATTGTAACAATTTGATGTATGATGGAAAATGTTAAATAAAGTAACGAATTGTCACCAAAAAAAGAAATGTTTGCGTTATTTTATTACCCTCCATTTTGTCATTGATCATATAATCTTCATTAAAACGGGGGCAAACCATATATTAAAAAAAAAATTCATCTACATAGATACAATTAAAAGCAAAGATCATACCGAGTTTCAAGTTACTCCGACTCATCTTGAAGACGGCAAACTTATGCCCTGGATATGAAATGCACTATAAAATTAAAGGGAAATAATTTGAAAATCGACAAGCTTAAATTATGGTTCTTATGCACAGCACTCTGTAGTAATGTGAAAATATAAGCTGACTAACACATGCTTCTTTAAACATAAGTATTCATTTAGAGGGTCTATACTCGCCTTAGTTCTTTCTTTAAAGTTGCAAGGTTTAATATATATATTTTAACATATATATTGACCACTATTTGACATATGAACTATATAATGGACAGTAGTCGATAGTCAACGTGTGTGTGTTCAAGTGATAACACAATGTTCACATGATAACTTTCAAAATGTTCAGTTTACTCACAAATTACGATTATTTCCATCAACCAATATTTAAAGCAAAATATCCACAGTAAAGACTAGATTCCTCACTTTCCATCCATAAAAATGTTTACTAAAATAGTCTTTTGTCCATCACATACATTCAATTCTTTATGCAGCAGTTAAAATAAAAGCATGTGCAGTACCACACTCGCCGGTTCTTTATTAGTAGTATCTTAATAAGCTAATTTTAGAACACGGACAAATGATTTATGTGTTGCCTAGGTTTTGTATTTACTCTCCTGTATCAAACAAACTTTCATACTGAGAACCAATCAAGCATGCGTACCAAGTTTCAAGTAATTCTGGCACAAGATGAAAACGTTATGCTTCGCCTAAAAAATGCCCTATATAAATCAAAAAACGGGGGAATAACTTTTAAAACCAGTTGAGGTAGAGTTAGAATAAGATTTTGTTTGTTTGTTTCTTTTTACACCTTTTCCCAACAGTAATACAGTCATATAGGCGGGAAGTTTTCTAACCATCGTTCCTGGAGAGTTACACAAGTACTAGACTACCTTCCTCCGTGCATCTCCCGGGGATCGAACCCACACCAGAGAGGTAATTAGAAGTCATCGACTCTAACCCCTCGATCACGGAGGTGGTTTGCAAGCCCTGCTACCTTTGCTATACATATATATAACAAAGCAAGTTGGATTTTTATAATTTATTAATAAGTTACTCCATTGAAATATGATACATGTAAGTAACACTAAATAATAATAAATGGTTTACAAGACCTGGTGTTGATTTAAAGTGACTGATATCCCCAGAATGAAGCATTAATGTTAACAAAAGATAACATGTTGTTTGCAAAGGCAAAGTTTTTTCTTACAGAAATAAACCATCCAAATTACTCTAAACCAAACAATATGAACAATGTCACTATTTCTTTGTTAATGCCCCAGCCAGCTGTCTCAAAATAGCCTTTCCTTCCCTCGATATCTCAATAAGGGCAGAGTTTGCAGCCTCTAACGCATCCAGTCTTCTTTCGTGTCGGGACACAAAGTCTTGAAACCATTCAGGAGCTTCTGTATTTTTACGTCTGTGCTTAATAACTGGTGTCACTTGCTCATCAGAGACCACAGATTCTACAGGTGATAGGCTTCTAATTGGTGATGACGATCTTGTTCGAAGTATGTTTGGTGGTAGTGGAGGCTTCTGTGTCAATGTAGCGGAAGAACCTTAAATACAGAAAAAAGACATAAGTTACACATGAAAAATAAAAGCCAATCATAATCCTAATACTTATGTTTTTTACATTGACAGACATTATTATATGCTGAAACAATGTCTAAACTTTTCAAGTGAAAGATACACAACTCACCTATTGTTTTCTTCCAGTGACTATATGGACAAATTAATCATTCTGTAGTAATTTTCTCACTAGGCATAAGAATGACCGATTTCACCTTTTCACTTAAATGATAATTATCCAAAGTACTCCTTCATATATCAAGAACTTTTTAAATGGTTCATTGTAATACATCAATATATAGCCTACATTGAATTTATTTCTTAAACAACCATCCAGTAAAGATTATTGCCCATGACAATTAAGATAGCGTCAACAGGATTATGTCAATTCTTATGTGCAACAGATATTTCACTCAGATTTACATCATTTATGTACTACACTTATGTACATGGACTTTCATTCATTAATTTACACACAGTAAAATGGTAGCGGTCATATGTAGCACTACTAGCACCAACTGTGATATATTATATATTATATCAGTGATGACATGCCTTCTTTGTTTAATAGTATGTAAGACAGTTGTGTTAGAATAATGAATGAAGATTTCTTGGACTCATAATTATTGGGCAAATAAAGTTTTCAAAACAAACCTGTCGATGTGGACTCTGCAGCAGGTGTTGCAGTACTAGACGCAACAACTTTTATTGGTCTCACTGCTGGATCCCCAACCAGAAGTTCTTCCATTGCATCATAGTAATGCTATGTACTTCTTCCTCTACCACTCTTCTCATTGTTGTCGGTAATCTTCTTGTGTCTGAAATTGATACAAAAATTGTTGAACTCCATACACCAAAAAGAAACATGATTAACAAAAATTATAATATAAATATATATATATATGAAAATTATATTATAACAGTGATATCTTCTTTAAATACATTGTTCCAATTATTACGAATTATTAATTTTCCTTAAAGAATATTTCCCTTAAGAAATTCAAAAAATTATAAAAACTGTTGATTTTTTGCCATGATTAACTCCTCTATGTCTTAAGCATACACTTGAATTAAATGAAAATTAATAATTGAAATGATACTTTAATACATGGGCCATAGATGATGTTGGACAACCAAGAGTGTAAAATTTATACCTATGTTTCATTGAACAGAACTTTTCGTTGCACTGGTTGGCATCATAGCTCAAGCCTTTTTCTAACATTTTTGTAGAAATTATTTTCCAAATACATCTTTCTGCTTGTAACTGGAACATGTGAACTTCTCTTTGTTTTCCCCATACAAAGAAATCAGAAGTAAAACGACCTCATGTTTCTAGGTGATAGCTGCAAATAAAAAAATCATAAGCATTACAGGTTATTACCTCATTGCTTATAAATGATTTGCATCTTTGATATTACTTTAAAGTGACATTTTGCTCATATTTGCATAGTTAAGTTGAGCTGAATTGACTTTATATTTCAAAAGATTGACCGTTAAAATGGTGTGTGACAAACAGAAGATATTGGAAAACATTAAGGATAAAATAATTATAAATCTGCCTGAAATATAAAAAGACTTTCCCACTCTTTTTTTAAATTGAGCGTTATAGGTTAATTCTAATAGATATTTTCAAAAAAATTATTTGGATCTGAGCATTATTTATTGTTTATGGGAAGCAAATTATTCAGTGAAAAGTAATTATGGCAAATTGAAATCTAATTATGATATTCACCTGTTCACTCACTTTATACCTTTGATGGGCATAATGTCACTTTTAATACAATGATTTATACATAATCATGTCGGTAATAAATAGCAGTCCCAAAATATAATTCTATTGGACTACCACTATTTTCTTTTGGAAAAATATTAATACAGCATGAATGGTTCAGATTCAATCTTATGAAAGCATTATAGACTCAGTTTTTCTACATATTGCTTTCAATCTTGATGCATTTGTTTCAGATCAAATCATGTATTCTATAAGTATCTCAAAGAATTGAAATCATATGTATTTCTAAATATACTTACTTTCATTCTTCCTCACAACTGTTATATTCCCTTAGTCATTTGACAGATTCTCTGAAGGAGCTGATACATCTGGAATTTATTAAAATATTAACATTTGATTTCAATCAGATCTAGATTATCAAAATTTTATATCCATAAATACAATTTATGAAAATATTTGACAGGAAAAAGTATCCATATATCTGTTTTATCATAATGTAAACAACTTTAGAGCAATATCCAGCTTCTGCAGATGCAGTGATTATTGAATTAAGAAGAGCAATCAGTGATCATGTGTTGCTTGACGAAAGCCTTAATAACGCAACTGTATTCTGGTAGATTGAATAGTTTGTTTGGAAAGCAACTTGATTGTATATTAATATCGGCCATGGTTTCTTAATGAATGATAAATATATATGTGTACAAGTATTATGTCTATGTCTTTCTTCTGTAACTTATTGCCAAAATTTTTGTATATTAATAGAGTAATGATGACAAGCTAAAATAATGTTACCTTTATTATGGTTTTCCTCAATGTTCATAATTTCAGTGTCTCCTGCATCCTCATCAAGACTTTGTGAGTCTGTAACGGTAAAAAATACATAGAGTAAAAAGTATTAATATGGTAATTAAATTTTCGTTTGTTTCATTCTAAACAAAATTTAATGAACTTAATGACTATGAAATATCTTCATATACACTGAAGAGTTCAACAGTGAAAACCAAAAAATTAAAGAAATATATTATTACACAAAACTTTTGTTTTAACATTAGCATTCATCAGCATGTTATACTTTACAATGTAAATAAAGTAGGAGTTGTTTTACTATTTTTTAATGTTTTTCTTTATGTAAGCGATTTATACTGGACAGTCTTTGCGAAAAGATTAAGAATTGCCAGTCTTCCGAACTGGTAATATTTTTTTGCCAGACCGAAAAAAAACCCCACAAAAACTGCAAGACCGGAAAAGAAACAATTGTCTCTGGAAAATAGGCTTGATAAAAGTGCCAAACCGGAAGGAATTATGCCAGGCATAATTAGCATGACTGGCACGTAAGTGAAGACTGCTTAGAGAAGATCAACAATTGTTCTGTGTTGAGTAAACCATTCATTGTTCAATACATTTTCTTCTTCACTTTCAACATATTTAATATATTCATATATTTATATTTATTTATATTTAATTTACAATTGAAAGTGTTCCTTTATGGTTATATAATTAAAATCTATCAAATAAATTCAAAATCAGGGCATATTATTGTGTTAAACTGCCACTCTTGACTGGTGAACTGTATTTTTCATAATTTTTTTTCAAAGACTTGCCTACAATAATATAAAACATACCGTCTTGCAAAGTGTAAGTATCAGGTGCTGCATCCACAGAAACAATTACCAGTCCTGAAAATTATACTGGGATCCTACATATTACCGGACAAAATATGACTGTAACTTTTATTTAAAACAATAAAAAAGAATGGAATTTTACCCAAATAATTTTGGGTTCTTAATACAAGTAAACATTACTTTAACAAACATGAAATTAAACATTTGACCGTAGAAATGTGTCTTTAAAGTAGGGCATTATAAGAGAGAAAAAATCGTGTAGACAGCTCAATTTACCGGACATTGCGTTTCAAATTTTTTTAAGTCCTGAATTGAAATTAATCTTTAAATAATCAGCAAGGAAACTACAACTATTGAAAGGCAAGGTTAAGATATTTAAATAAAACAGTATGTCACTTAAATAAGACACTGCAGCAATGCTTGTTACGAAGAGGCCAATATATGGGGAGTAATTGAAATTAACACTATTAATTCAATTAACGTATCGATTCTTGATGAATCTTAAACGTATGAAACATTTTGATATTTATGTGGAATTCTTTTCTTTGTCATACAGTTTCCTTTTGGTCATTATGTAGCATGTTACAAAAACCATAAAATCTATTTTATTTACATTTCATGTAGAGATTCCTCCCATGGGCGTAACCCGTTTCCTTATATGTTTTTTAATCTGCATTTCTTTGTAAAAAGACAACAACGAGATAATTTTTGGACTAATTTTAAAATTACTTTTTATCATTAAAATATTTTACGATTGTCTCCTGAGATAACGTGGAGAAGAATTAAAAGTAAAACCTATCTAAAATAAGCCATTAAGGGCCTCTTTATTTGGACATGCGCAGAACAGATTATTCCCCCGAATGAACAGGTCATGAAATAACTAGGTAACAAAATGGCATCTTAGTAAATAAAGAACTGAATCAACCATATTTACCTGAGAGTGGTTTTGTTGTTATTTACTCAGAAATAGAAAATGTGTGTACGATTCAAACCGGATGATTTTTGAATCGAAACAAAAAATAAAGCCTTATTTGACAGGAATAGATTTTGTCCGGTAAACTGATTGTCCGGTAAATATGTAGGACCCCAGTAATGCGTTCCAGAATAAAAAAGGAAATTCCAGATGTCCTTTTTCCGGGGGTCGACCTACAGACACTTTTTCAGCAACAAATTTACATAGGGAGTGTATGTTGACATAGGAGAACAATTCCCCTATCTTTTAAACCTCCGACAAAACGCAATGCACCTGTTCGTTCTGCGGATAATATTTCACTATTTTCTATATGGGTTTATTTTCTAAGGATAATGTTGGAATCGTTGCTCGGAGTTATTTGATGAATAGTCATAGAGCAAAATATTTCTCTTACTTTTAAACAGTCAAAATTCATGCCTTAAAATTGAAGACGACCAATACTTTTTTAAAATATGAAATAGGAGGGTTAAAAAACTAATGCAAAAATATCTTTTCGGTACATGCTTACCTACTTTTGTTTGAAAAAATATAGTAGAGAAAAAAAATCATACAATAATAAGTCACATAAAATAGATAAAATAATAATGGGCTATATAAAATATGATGACATTTATCTATTAAATATGTCATCAAATTGTTAAGGACATAAATATGTGAATCAAATAACCCTTCACGTTTACTTAAAACTATAAGCATGTTTATCTTGATGCTATTGTTTATACTATATTAAACATGTAATGTAAAACATATTTTTATTTATTTTACACGTATGAATAAATCATTCAGAAATATTGACGAAATGTAATGCGTTTTTATCATTTTTCGTATTTTGTCTGTATAAGCTTTCTTTTACTGCAGTATAGCCTATTTTTCGTCAATATGCATATTACAAATAAATAAAAAAGAGGGCTGTAATAGCTGCACTCATTTTAAAACAGAGGGAAGAATATATTTGACTGAAAATTTACTATTTATTATAATTACGGTATTTGAGCCGCGTCACGACAAAACCAGCATAATGGGTTTGCGACCAGCATGGATCCAGACTAGCCTGTGCATCCGCGCAGTCTGATCAGGAGACATGCTGTTCGCTTACAAACTCTATAACAAGTACAGAAACTGATAGCGAACAGCAAGGATCCTGATCAGACTGCGCGGATGGGCAGGCTGGTCTGGATCCATGCTGGTCGCAAACCCATTATGTTGGTTTTGTCGTGACACGGCTCAATTTTATTTTCATTATGATTATCAATTTATCATATCTTATCCGTGTCTTCAACGACTGGTGAAATATTTATTTTCATACCTCTCAATCAAGTAAATAGTAGGGAAAAAACACCTTAATATCCTCTTTTCATTATATTCTTAGATATCCTTAATATTGCATACATAAGATGCGTAGATAATTATTTTTCCTGTTTTTAACTTTCAGAATTTATTATTTACAGCAGGGAAACTTATTCGAGTATTTCACTAGTGTCTTGCCAGACAACATTTTTCTGAAGTCAGCCACATCACAAAATTAAAGCATTGTCTTTCAAATTTTAAAAAGTCGAACATGAGAAATTGTATAATTATTATAAAATGATTTTTTTTCTCTCTAAATACATGATTAATTTTCACATTGTTGCATGAAAGTTTTGATATTTCACTCGTCGTGAAATATCTATTTTCATACTAGAATTCTTGTATTTATAGAAAGAAACTTAACCATCACCTATTTAAATTGAATCATCCTTTATCTTCTATAGGTAGCGGTATTAAAAAACTGATTTCGTCGTCACTTATTTATTATTTTATTTTTAGTACGATACATGTGTAATTCATTGTCCAAGATATGTTTGTTAATTGCTGAAAAATAAAACAACTAAAATAGAGAAGCAGCACTTGGTGAAATCTAGGTATGGTGTGATATCTTGTTGTATTTTTCTATTACATCAGTTTCTTCACATCAAAGATCCTTTATCTGAAAACAAATATTGAAACAACGGTTAATCGTTGTATAATACAACCTAGTTTAACTTCATCATTTGTTTTAATGATCACAAACATTTAAATGAAATAAAAGAATAAAGTAACTTCATTTTTGTATGGATTTATAAAATGTAAAACCAGATTCTGATATATATTAATATGTATTTATTAATTTATAAAAAGCTTAAACTTTTAACGTAAATAAGATAAATAAGAAAACAACTCCCATACGATGATTTCGTAGCATATGTATTTCATTCATATAATTATACAAGGATTGTATAAAACATATCTTCCTTACACTTTCCCTGTACACTGACATTTGCTTAAAGTATTATTTTTATATTCTACAATAAAATGAAACAATAAGTGAAAATTCTTGCAACATGCTGCATTAGCATAGTATAAAGTTGTCATAAATTAAAAACAGTAAGGGAATAACTCCGCCTATTTTTAATCAAACGCTTGAATCGTTCTAGCTAATAATCCAGTAAGATCCATAACAGCTGATGTAACCACAACTGAGAATTCATTAATAATTTATCGGCTAGTCGAAGTTCATGACCTCGTGTAAATTGTTTACAAGTGTCTGCAATTTGTAACAATTTTCAACATGGCTAATGAAGATACGACTTTCAGCGAACTTATTTGTTATTTTCTTCACATGGCCTATAATAGATACAAGAAAATACGCATTTAAAATAATTTTATTCTAAATGTTTTAATAATATCGTTTTAATCGCTTCATTATTATGTTTTTATCTTTTTTTGTATCTAAAGATATTATATCAATATTCTTACAATGTGCACAGATAAAGAAAATGTTACTAAATCATTTATATTTTTTAAAGAAACAACAGAGATTTCTTCTCAGTTTTTATTTCCTCATTCAAAAAAAGTAACCTTTTTCGTCTTTTGGGTCTTAATATAATCGATAATCGACATAAATTGATGTACAATGAACATATATTGCATAAAAAGTCAACTTATTAAATCATGATAATGATAAATATCATATCGCCTGAACAGAAAAACTGAAATTAATACCTTTGATTTGCATTTGATGATCGCATAATCTTTCGCTCTATTTAAGTGTAGTCCATTTGATTAAAAAACAATAACACGCTACCACATCCTAATAAATGTTGTATACATTGTACTTCTGCACATCATGTTTTCTTTACGATGAGATAGCTATAGTATCCGCTTAATTCGTTCCTGGTAGAAAAATTAGATGTAACACCTTAGTGTTAATAGAGAATAACAGGTTACTGTCTTTTGAGAAAGGGTTTCTCAAACGAGGTTAGATATGGTCCTGGAAGGGGCGAGGCTTGCCGAGCCCCTTCCGGACCAAATCTAGCCGAGTCTGAGAAATCCCTTCCTCAAAAGACAGTAACCTGTTATTCTTTTTATCATGCCTCTATTATGACTTTGCATCTTATTTTTTTAATTCGGGGCGCTAAATTTCTGAAAGTACGGTAACCACAAGAGGGTTTTACGCCAAAAAAGTAGTCCGAGGGTTTTTACCAATACTTATATAACACAACACAATTTTTGGTACAATCTGTTTTAACAATTTATTTACTGTGTATTATCATAAATATTCAGCAAAGTCAATTAAACAATACCAACAATAAA
>NW_026860090.1:0-77053 GCF_026571515.1 Ruditapes philippinarum
CATGTTGGAACTTATTCGAAACAATTACCTAGACAAGCATCCTGACCTAAGTTTGATGACAATTGAGTCAAAAAAAATGTAACTTTTAGAGTTTTAACAAGGGGTTTTTTGTCTATATTTGGGCGCTGTGACCTAGTTTTTGATCCCAGGTGACCAATATTAAAAAACTTGACCTAGAAATCATCAAAATAAACTTGCAGAACCAATTTCAAGGATATTTGGATCAAAAAACAGTAGCCACTTGAGTGTTAACAAGATTTTTTATTTTAAGCTCCTGCTTGACCTATTTTTTCATCCGAGATGGACCATGTTCAAACTCATCCAAGCAATTACCTTTGACAAACATCCTAAAAAAGATTGACAATGATCGAGGCAAAAATGTGACCTCTGGTGCGTTAACAATCAAATGTGGACAGACGACAGACGACGGACATCCAACAATCCTAAAAGCTTAAAATTACTGACTTATGTATTAAAAGGGTTATACTGTTTAAAGATATATATATATTTTCAAATTGTATAAATTAAAATGAATAAACTTGTTAAAAGTACTTACTCACTCGAAGGTGAAGAACAAAACATTCTTAGACATTTTTCTTTCAGCATTACATTTTCCTTTTATTAATCCGATACTTTTTGTCTTGAATTTTACATACATCTTATTTGGGTAAAAATATCTTAACTAAACTGCTTAATTTAATTCCGTAGCACTCCCGTTATGCCATATTGACTTATCATCAATGATTCCTACCATAAATCTTCCTGGCCGCAAACGCATTTATGGTAAGTTCCATCAGACCACGAACGTTTAGTAGATACTCATTTTGTGCTTAAGTTTAAAAACCTGTTTTATAAATAATCCATAGATGTTGCTGCATGCTCGAGTGATTAATGCGTCGGACTAGTTATCTTAAAAGCTTAAGCTGCATTGTATCACACCGTCAGGGGCAACCGTTTCTTTCCCTAGGCAGAAATCGTATAGCTTATTGCTCACTTCTGCTTTTATCCAGTTGAGGATTTTAGATATTTTCTATAAGCTTAATAATTTCTAAACAATGGCTACTGCGTTGTTCAATTTCAGGGATGGCATTATTCGACTTTTCTCTTATATAATATAACGTCTGAGGTTTTAAATGTAATGTTCTTTGACTGGAGTCTAAAAAACACGAATGAATAAACAGTAAATGATTATGATGTTAATTATATTGATACCGAAAATATGCGATTAAGTGATTATATCCATAACAGTGATCAAATACTGATAAAGTTGTCATAAGATTTTATCTTCCGATATGGCATTTTATTTGTACGAACAGATGCTGTCAAAGCTAATGTATCCATTACATTTTCATTACTTTTGTAAGAGCAAGACAACATATACCAGAATAATTTCGTTAATGAAACGTTCGTTACTAGATAACAAAACCTACCATTAAAACATACTTGAATATTACATTTTATTTGGATATACTTTACTTAACAATACAAATATATCTAAATACATTTTCATATGTATACAGGTGCACATTCCCTTTTTCCGAAATTAACCAAAACACGAAAAGATGTGTTGTTTAAATATCTGTTTCAATCGTATTGAGAAAACAGAAATTTCATTCCCGAACAGGGATTTTACTGCCTTTATCGATTGTTGTCCGTTCCGGTTTTGTTTTTCTTTTGATGGAAAATATTAGTGTTACCCTGTTCTGTCATTCCATTAATCCGTCATTATCCGTTCATATCTTCTGTTTACAAAAATGGTTTGCCATATGAAAAATCAGGTCAAGTTCAAGTTTAGTTAAAGTAACCTTTAAGAGAGTTATGCACTTTGAAGTAATTGTCAAGTTTCCGTTAATTACCTTCCCAACAGTTGTACACATTCAACTCATATTCCATAAATGAATACGTAATGCATATACGCAGGTCAAGTCTAAATTTTAATAATGGTTCAATGACTTTTGGCAGAGTTATGCCCCTTGAACTTTGACAAAACAAAGAAGATAAATTTTTCGTTTCATCCAAACAGATATACACATTCAACAAAAATTACACATGGATAAGTCAAAAATATGCGCAGGTCAACTTCAAATTTGATCATGGTTCGATGATTCTTGCCAGAATAATGCGCCTTGAACTTTGAAAACAAAGGAAATTTTCCATTTCCGCACTCTAACTTTTGGAGGGTTAATGTATGTATAAGGTTGAAATATTGCATGTATGTTACCCCAAAATACAAGTCAAGTTCACAGTTTTTGACAATTATTCCCCATGAACTTATTAAAATATTTCTTATCATTTTCTCGGTTACAAATGTGCATTATATAAATGGAAGTTTTCATCTATTATGATAGCAATAATTGCACACTTTTGAAAACTGTTTACGCATATATAAAATTACACGTCTGTCACTCAAAGACATTTACACGTATTTTCATATCGTCTGCCAAAGTGCAAGAAGTAAATCAAAATTAAAATTTACCTACCATCGTTCTGACAGTTGAAGTAGATCTACAGAATGGACCACTGTGTGATTATTTTTTGACAGTGCAGATACAGATACTTGCAAGTACAAATGTTGCTGCAAAGCTCCGCGCCAAAAATTGCGCTCATTATAAATACCTTGCAAAACCATTCCTACGCACAGGTCATTTTCTATTTAGATAACTAGTGTACATTATTCTGGATGTTTTGTTAGTCATTTAAATTTGCATAATTATACTTATCGTATGCACTGTCTATGAGAGAGGGACCAGATATTAAAAATATTAATATGCTTTCACTAATGCCTATCTGGTAAGGAAGGAATTCCAATATAAACATGACTTGTATTGTGACATAACAGTAGGGCAACATTGTTCTCCTAGTGTCACTTATCAGGTCTCAAATATCAGAGTACGTACATTTTCTTTTCTCTTGAATAAGTTTTTCTACAAATAACAACAACTAATAACTAAAACTACTTCTGTAAATAGATTTTCGGATTTTCACAATGTTAAGGTCATCTATTGATAGCTTTTGGATTCATGTAACCAGTCTTGCGCAGAAGGAAGAAATGTTTGGTTCCGAATTTATTTTAACCTGTCAATCAAAGGGATTATTCAAAATCGAAATCGGTTCCAAGGATAAAAATAAATTGTAGACCCAAAAAGCTGAATGAGGAAGGCCGAGTTTTAAGGTGTCCCTATTTTCCTTGAAAAACTATCTCAAATCAGCAGAAAAACACTTGATTATGAAAAATATGAATATGAATTCAAAAATAAACAATCAATTTGCTATTTTTGAATAAATAATAAGAATATTTATGACAATTTTTTATTTCAGATATTATGAACAAAAACCCAAGAGGGATTCAAACTCTTGCCCTGACTAGTCCAATACTCAAACCACCTAGCTTTTGTAATAGTTGACCAAACATCTTTACAAAACAATTTATCAAAACTATTTAATTGGTTGACGCAGTTTTAAGAAACTTTAAACATCGATGTATAAAGCCACGATAAAAATGTTAAGATTAAATAATTCAAGGGCGCCTTTAACTTAGAAAAATAAAAATTTGTTCAAACAAATGTATTTATAAATGTAATTAAAACATTAGAATTCTGCCTGTATGAGGGGGGGGGCATCCGTAGCATAAGGACACATTTCTAGTTTTTTTGTCATCAATGCCCAAACTTGTATGTAGATAATTGTTGCTGAAAATACTTGACCAACTTAATGACAAACTCTGGCCATCCCGTTTTTTTATTTGATAACAACTGATGTAAGGTATGTATATAATAAACCTGATAAAACACTGGCTATATATAGTTTCATGTGACTTTCGAAACATTGCAAAATAATCTCACAAGGTTTGTAAAATCGACATTTTATACCTGCCCTATACAAATATAGATAACGGCACTGATAGCGTCATGTGATAATTATAATGTTTGACACATATGCAGACAATTTAAAGATAAAATTGTAGGAGGACCATCCCTCTTCAGTTTTTGGATTATTTAAAAGGGTATTGTTTTTTTCATTTTCCCATTTTTATTGTTGTTCTTGCCAATACTTTTAAACATTTACTCTTCATTTCGTTTTAGTCCGAAAAGGAATATCTCCAAATTTAAATATTTTAGATAAAATTTGTGTATAGGCTTATTATCAACTCGCATCTTTTCACTTTAATAGTTAGCGTACTTAAGACAACCTCGAAAATAAATCAAAAAGAGAGAAATAGCAATTGTAGACGAAATAGATAAAATACATAAACGATAATAATACTTTGTTATTTGCAAAAGAGATATCCCAATGACCTTGACAATATTGCTGCCTGAAAGGGCGGCAGAGCAACAAGAAATCACTTACACAGGCCCGACAATAAATTTGGCATGCATTTAAACGCTACCATTATAACATACTTGAATATGTTCCAACAGGATAACATCTATACAACTACAAATTTTACAGTGTCCATACTTTTTTTCCTAATTTTAACAAAACACAAACATTTCCTTTCCTTAATTTGAGATGTTTTGGAGTAAGAAGAAATCCTATTCTAATGAGGAAGATATCAGTTTCATAATGGCGTTAAATGATATTTTAAAATGCTTTTTATGACAGTAACTACTGCATTCGGATTACATATGTGTACTCCTTCTAGAATTATTCAAGTTCGCCTTCAATTAACAATTTCTCCTTGTCGCCATTGTAATAGGCCCTTCTCAAATTATATGCATGCTTTACATTCCATCACCAGAGAGAGGCTAACAGGGCATGAATGTAAACAAGTAATGTCTGACCTGATAATCCCTAGTGCGTTTAACTTGCTGGAGAAATCTCATTTTTATTCCACTCTGTTATTCCAATTCTAGATATGATTATACCGTTAATTTTCATAAAATACCTAAGGATGTGAGTTTAATAAAGGAAAGGAATTGTGAAAATAAGATGGATGAAAGAACATTTCAGGTAAATAATACCATTTTTCATTCTTTTTAAACCAAACTACTTAAGATGTATTTCTGCTTACATTAATTACTCTGATTTCTCATTGATTTAAATATTTTATTAAATTATAAACATAATTATATGTTTTGTTCCTAAATTTCATTTAAAATATCCCACTTATAATGATAACATTTAAAACATTATTGCTTCAGAATCTTAATCAATACCGTTTTTATACTAAAAAGCAATAACGGTTATTTTATGTACTATTTCAGATCAATATTTTGCAATAGTTGCTCATTTTGAAGCATTTGACACAATAAGTTTAACAATCATGGACATAAATTCATATATGTCTGAAGAGAATAGATGTACCCTGTAGATGGTTCGACTGGAGTAATAATCAACAGACCAGTAAGATGAACACTAAAGAAGAAGGTTTCATTTCCAGATGAAAGGTATACACAAGACTTAATTTTCATTTTTTACACATGAACAAAGTTCAGCCCCTTTAAAAAATATATGTGCAATTAAAATGTAAATTGATATATTCTAGAAATGTCATAATTCTTGTTTCCACTTCTAAATAAAATGTATATATTTTTTCAGGAATTCCATTGGTAACAGTCCTGAACACAAATTGACAACTGGTATTTGAATCGCCTTAAATTGTAATATCTCTTCATGGCAGTGGCATAACAGATGAAAAAGAAAATATCAAACATTTCAAAGAAGAATTACAGAAAACTTAGGAAGAAAGCAAAGAGTGATATTAAACGTTTGAGACAAACATATTTTCAAATGTTGACAGTTGTATATTTTGTAATGTTATACAGGAATTCCAACAGTATTTACTATAAATTCATTACAGTTTTCAAACAGTATAGTAGTAAAGTATAAATTAAAGAACAATATAAATTTGCAAAGATTAGAGTAGTATTATTTAGTATAAAATACAAAATGTAGAAGACAGTACAATGTTGAAGTATATACAATATATTATAGTCAAATAGCTCAGTTAAACAAAAGTATAGTATTTTAACAATGTAATTAAATATAGATAGCACTCATAATAACTAATAAGTGAATGGCTTGATTATGTACACAATTATCAAAGTATATATAAAACATCAGCAAAAACATTGAGAGTGTTTATTATGATGCAGGCAAAACAATCAGCTTGACTGACGAAATGTTTTGAAGTATATTTAAAGGACCATTTGTTCAGTCTTTTGCGCCTTGAATTTCAATAAAAACTTAAAAAGAAATCATCGCATTACTTTGTTTTTAACATTGTGCTTTGTTACATATATGGTACAGCTGCAGGGAAATAATGTCAACATGTTAATATTTTGTCCTCTTATTGCATTATATTGTTGAGAGAATATTTCTTGGAATGTTAAAAGAAGTGCTAAAACCTTGATGCTGCCTTTCCTAATACCCTCCTACTGCAAGTTTCCTGCCCACAGGTTTTCTGCAAATGTTCATAGGAATATTTGGGGGTTGGTAAGTCCAGGCAACATTCTCTGGAAGTGCCGTGTTCCCCAATGATTTGTTATATACCAGCCAGTAGAGGGTTCCAACAATATGACCACATAATCAAGTCAGACCAACTGGACAAGTGCAATAATCTAGTGATACTTCAGCTTCGTATTAAGATTTGACTGATATTTGCACTTAAATGATTGTATTTCGTTATATACTATAGTGGCTTTGCTCTGTGGTGCGTTTTCAAAAATTAAAGTGTCCTCATTACAAGCAATGTCAACTGCGTTGGTTCCAACCCAATGTAGAAGAAGATAGTCTGTCGTTAGGGCATTATATTGATCAATCAAGAAAACTTTAATGTTTGTTTGATAAAAATAGTATTTTATGAAGTAATCGGTAAATAGAAAAAAAAATATTTTAAGATATTTTATTTTACATTGTTGTTGTTGTTTTATGAAGTTTATAATGCACAGAAACACATTTGTTAATTCAAACTGTGCAAAAATAAAGTATTTTAAGCCCTTATAGTTTTTAGATACGGCATAATTGGTATTAATTACACCGTTTAAAGCAATAACATATCTATATTATGTATTTTCAGCCTGGAATTCAAGTAATACTTACAACTTTGAATGGAAATTTCGCAGGATTGCTCGTCAAATGGGTATTTTTTGAAACTCATTACACAGTGTGCTTTAATATTAAACCTGAAACATTAAAAAAGACTAACTGCCACTGTCATTTCGTGATTACCCACGCATACCATTTTGTCAGAATCTATAATGGTCATTTGGAGCTCAAGGACAACCTCCCTGAGGATATTAAGTCAGTGCATTGTCAAGTTTTGTATTCTACATGTTTAGTGGCAAATATCAAAGTATCAAAGTGACCTTTACCTCTGACCTACTGACCTTAAAACTGAAACCTGGATACCTCAGCCCAAATTCATGCAGCTTTTTTGTGGAGTGTTTTATGATGAATATATGAGAACATAATTATATGCTTCAAATATGAAATGTCAAAATCTATACATTTTTCGACAGACTTTCTGAAGCATTTTAGCAGACAAGCTTATTGTAGTGCCCCTGTGTCATTGACCTTTCACAATATCACAATTCAATCATCTACTAGTCATAGACAACCTCAATACCAAATTTAAAGATTATTGACCATAGCATTCTTAAGCAAGTGAGCGGACAAATGTTTTCAGCTAAAGGCCACTTCAACCTTGACCTTAGACCCAGTGACCACAAAATCAAAAGGACTCATGTATTAGTCATAACCAACCTCAATACTAAATATGTAGACTGTTGAACAATGCATTTTTTTAGAAAATTAAAACTGACAAGCTTTTTTAAAATTTAAAAGTTTTTGTGCCCTTGCCCTTTGGGACTTCATAACCCAATAGGGTTTCACCTCATGGCCCTTTATAAACCTCCAGGGAAAATATAAAGGGCTGTGGGGCAGGGGGGAATGTTTTAAAGTTTTTGGGGGTTGACACAATTTTTTAAGTAAAAGGCCCCTGTGGCATTTACCTTTAACCCATTTGGTCATCTAATAATAATGACTAATCTTCATGCCGAGTATGAAGACTGTGGGTCAAAGGATTCTAAAGATATTTGGGGGGGGAGGACAATCATTTTAGCCAAGGTCCTTCTTTCTTTATTATTTGATCTAGTGACCTCAACATCAAAACGGGTCATCTACTAGTCATAGCCGACCTCATACCAAATATGAAGACTGTTGACCAAATCATTCTTGAGCATTCTTTTTTTGTCTTTATTTTTTCTGTCTGGATATTTTTGACTATGACTTTTCGTTTATTTGCCATGTCATTGCCACAGAAGTTCACTGAAACGGCAAATATTTTTTATATATTCTAGTTCTTATTATTGTCCTGAAACATGTGTTTGTAGTGTCCTTGACTATGACGCTAAGAACACAAAAGTTATAACGTGAAATTGCTTAACACAAGGTTCTGTTTCGACTGGAAACTTTTTCTTCTATTCTTAGATCAGTCACCTTGCCATAGGAGCCCATCACGATCTCGTTTCATTTAGGTTTTTTGCTCATGTCTTAATCTAGTAATTTACTGGAAACATATGATTTTTCTAAAAGAGCGTAGAACAATGTGTAAAACATTACTTAGGAGAAGAACAAGGCAGATATTTAGTTAAATGACACTATTGAATCGATGTATAAATAAGTTGACGTAAGAATTACCAATTACCATGTGTCACTATGGCAATAAATTTATGAAATAAAATCAATTCTACCTAGCGCTAGCACATAAATATGTATATAATTTGCATAATATGTTTACCTGCCACTGTAGAATACGTCTCCATTTTTATGGATGAATGCCAACTGATTGCTTGTTAATAGCCCATGCAATAGTGAATTTCGTTCTTCTATAAAGTATAGGTCTGGTATCCAAAGGCTATTAACTATATCATCTCCCAATGGAATAATATCATATGTGGTTTTGTTTTCAGTAAAATCTAACCGTCTGTCAGTCCAATTCATTCGAAGATAAAGTGAAAACTCAATTTCCTTATAAAATAAAAGCATGCATAAGTTCTTTATGACCTTTCTTCCTGATAAATGCATCGTTAATACATGCATAAAATTGAGTCCATACAGGATAAACATGATATATGGTGAACTTCAACCCCCACATACTTAAAACTTAACCCGTATACAAAACTGAATGAAGAGTAAATTTAATCGATGATTTCGGATGTATTGAAATTCAGTTGTATTTATAACTGTCCTTTTCATATTTTTAAATTTAAAAATATTTTGTATATCAATCAATATATGAAACTGCTGTTTCAAATGTATTCTTATTAAAAATAAAAAAAATTCACCCTGTCCTTGTCACTTTCAGAGTTTAAATCGGTGATGTCAAGTTGTACAGAAACGTGTATAATATTGTCTGTAAATAACAAACAAAAATATCATTTAGTATAATGTATATTGTTGACGTCAAATGTGTTTGCTGAAGGTGTTATATTAAAGACAAATATGAATAGAAAAAGTTTTTTCTTCAAAATTAAATATTGGGGAAATCTAATAAGGAATCGGGAGTTCGAACACTACAGAAAGTTTTTTTAACAAACCATATTGATCAAGTAACCCTTAAAATTTTTAAGGTTTAAATTAGATAAAATATAATATGTTAATATAAATCCTGTATCTGGTGGAAAAGCTATGGTCATAATTTGATTCCCGTAAAAAAGGTAAATGCGCTAATCCATAACCTGAAATTTAAATATATATATTTGGCAAGGTCAACAATCTGCTTAAAACAATTATTTGTAAATCATTTATAATTGTTTGAACATAAGGGTTTGTATATTGCCTTGATAAGGGTCTGTGAAAATGTTTATCATATTACTGGAAAAAAATCATTTTTTCTCCCCTGAACTGCACAATTTTGATTTAAAAAAACATTTTGTTTTTTTTTTTTGTTTTTTTAAAAAAATTTTTCCCCAATTTTCGTTTAATTTTAAAATAGAGTTCATTTCCCGTGGGGAAAAAAGGCCGCCCAAAGGAGGGGGGAGTTGGGGGCCCTTTTTAAAAAGGGGTTTATTTTCCCAATTTTATAAGGGGGAAATGGGTTTTCAGGGGAAAAATTTAACCCTTAATTAAATTTCAAAGTTTATCCCCCTTTCTTTTAATTTTACCCAAACCCCCCTTTAAAAAACTTTGGTTTTTTATTTTAAAATTAAAAACTTTTTAAATTTTCCCCAAAAAAATTTTACATAAAAAAGGTTCGGGCCTAGTTTTGGATCCCCTTTCCCTTCGTCCCTTTAAAATTTTTGCTTTTTTTAAAGTTTTCCAAAAATTTTTTTAACCTCCCGGTATTTTCCAAAAAATTTTTTAAAAACCCCGGAAAAAAAGAAATTTTTTTGCCGGGGAAAATAGGGTCACCCGTACACTGTCGGGTGATTTACCCTAGGGGAAAAACCCTTTTTTGGCCAATTAAAAAAAGGCCCCCTTTTTATTTTAATTTTAAAATTTTTTGGGGGATTGGGAAAACCTTTCTAAAAAGTTTAAAGGTTTCCCCCCTTATTTCATTAAACCCCGGAAAGGGGAGGGGGAAAGGGATGCAAAAAATATTTCCCTTTATTTTCGTTGCAATTTTATTTGCGGGTAATCCCCTTGATTTCCCCGGGGGGCCCCTTTTCAATAAACCGGGCCCTTTGCAAAAACGAAAAATTTTTGAAAAATTTTTAAACGTACTGTTTGAAAAATCTTTTTTTTTTTAAAAAAATTTTTTTACTTAGGGGAATTTCTAATTTTTCCTTTTCCAATTTTGGGTTTGGAAAAAAAAAATTTTAAACAAGCTAGAGCAAAACGAAAATTGATAAAAAGATGGGGGCCCGGACAATTTAGGTTTGGGGTTAACAAAAATACGCCGGGAATTTTTGTCGGGGGGCGGGATAAAAAAGAAAACTACTTGGGTCGAAAAAAGGTTTTTCCCAATTTTTTATTTTTAAAATATACTTTTTTTTTTTCTAAAATTTTTTTATTTATTTTTCCCTAAAAAATTAAAAAAGGGGGAAAATCTTGGAAAAAAAGGGTTTTTAAAAGGTTTTTTTTAAAAAAAGAAAAAAATTTTTGGGCATTGGGAAACCCAAATTTTTTTTTAACAAAACCGGGAAACAGGGACGAAAATTTTGGGGAAAGTTTTTTAGATTAATTTTAAAACCCAAAAAAGTTAAAAATTTCCCTTTTTCCTTTTTGGGAAAAAAATATTAAAAATTAAAACCTTGGGAAAATTAATTATAAACTATTAAAAAATTTTTTTCATTAAAAATTTTTGTTTTTGTATTTGTAAACAAGCATAACATATTATTTTACAATCGGAAATAGATTTTTTTTAAAAACAGTGTAAACGCCATAGAAAAGACAGGAAGCCATAGGGGTCAGCTTTATTTGTCAGCCATTGAAATACATATATTTTGTATTTAAGACAATTTAACATTTCATTAAACAAAGAAATCATCTTTATATACAAAAAAAGTGATACAAGTGCAAATTATAAATTTAGGATGAAAGTGATCCTACATTACTGAAGTGATGACAGAGATACAAATTGTTATCTACTATAGTTTCACGACTAAATTTTGCAGAAAAAAGGTGTAGGAATAAAGAAATTATAAAATGAATTATCCTTATCTCTATGGGAATGTTAGCCACTTTCAGAGCGTATTTGCCATTATTAGCACTCTTGAAAGAACATTTGTACTTTAGATGGTAGCGTTTCCTTTTGAGACAGGGCTAGTTTAAACACCTGTTTCATTTTCAAGGAGAAACAAACTGGGAGTTGATATTTTGCTGCGTGACTCTTTTCATGAAACATCTCCTATTTCAAATTTTAGATATTTTGAACGAAAACAAACTTTTTTATGGATTTTCCGAAGCAAACCATTATTAAAATAGAGTAAAATAAAAAAATGTCTAAAGAACGTTCAAAACGAGAAAATTGGAAAATTTGCAGTTCGGTAATGAAAAGTGTATGTTGTCGCCAACGCCCCATAGCACCAGTTAAAACTGTATTCAACATTTAACATTAAATACTTTAATTTGGAAATTTGATTATCTGCAGGTGTGTGCATAAGGAGCTTTTCATGGAACCTTCAATGTGACACGTTATTGCCATTCTTTGAAAAATGGCGTGTGGTCCCAAAGTAACGGAATGTGTGTGTCATTAAAAAGAAATGAGCGGAATTGAATAAAATTGAACTTCGAAAGGGCATCAGAGGTTATGAAACTTGCATATCACAGATATGCTGTCAAAAGACAAATTTTAAAAAGGAAGCCACATATCCTAAAAGTTATTCAAAGTATTCAAGTGAGGATTTATGGACCCATCCAAATAGAAGTAATAGCCGAATAGAAAAAAAATTTAAAAACCACAAGCACAAAAATAATGTGACTAAATATACGTGGCGACTTTTACGACCTCCACACGGCACAAACAACGCTGATGTGCCGTGAAATAAAGACAAATAAAATATCCCTAATGAAGGCGGAAGAAAACAACATTTAAAATGCTGCAGGCTAGGTTTGCTTGATCCTGTTTAAGGACGGTAATAGAAAGTGCATATTACTGTCCATGCTCTTGGTGCCGGCTGAAGCAGTATTCAATATTTAGCATTAAATGGTAAAAATTAACCAACTTGAAATATTGAAGTGACAGGCGAATCGAATCAAAGATTATTTGATGTTATCTCCAGTCAATGGGCAGTAGGTATGATAACTGAATTATCGTGGTTTGCATGATATCAATATACCATATTTATAACTTATCAGTAGTAATCGGGGCGTCCGTGGCCGAGTGGTTAAGGTCTTTGACTTCAAACCACTTGCCCCTCACCTCTGTGGGTTCGAATCCCGACAGGAACTTTGGATACTTCATGTGAGGAAGCTATCCAGCTAGCTTACGGAACGTCGGTGGTTCTACTCAGGTACCCGTTCGTGCCTGAAATAATGCACGGAAGGGCACCTGAGGTCTTCCTCCACCAGTAAAGCTGGAACGTCGCGATATGACCTATACTGTGTCGATGTGAGGTAAAACCCAAAACAAAAAAAAAACAAAAAATCAGTAGTAATCTATAAGTTTTAGATATGTGTCTTCACTGCAGCAATTATTCATCACTGTCGCTAATACGGTGTGTGAACCAGTTAGGCTGTTTTAGTGCGCTAATTTAATAATATTCTTAGAATTGCATATTCTATCGGTTAAAAAGGTGGCTAACTAAATTTATCAATATTCATCCCCGTCAATGTTTCTAGTAAGGCAGATCACTAATATGTACCTATTCGACGTTTCAATGTTTGTGAGGAAAAAAGAGAAAAGAAATTAAGGACAAAGTTTTCAATATTTCTTTCTATTTTTCACCTCAGATTCAAGACAAAATGAGTTGCGACATTAAAAAGTATGATAGTTACCTTGTGGGTTCAAGAGTCGAAGTAGTAACAGCGACTGTTGTGATCAGCAGAAATCTTTGAAAAAACATCATGCCTGTAGGTCACACTGTAAAAGAAAATAGTTTAACCTAGTTATTATGTTACTTGTAAAAATCTGGAGCATGGAAGATACCGAAGAAACACTGATTACAACGAAAGGATATGTAAATAGCATACTCGGTATGATTAAGTCTGTTCATGAGAGAAAGTGTAAAAGTGCAACATCTCTCTCGCTCCTTAGCACCCGTCTATAGCGAAATTCAATCTTCAACATAAAGTACTGAAATCAATTATACCGTAGGAACAAAGAATACTGTATGTGTTTTTAAATTCGCGGAAGCAAATTTTCGCGGAAAGGTCCATTTTTGGGGTATATACAAATATTTGCGCTATTTTGAATTCGCGGAGGTAACTGCCGTAAATCATAAATTCGCGCACACCTATCAGGTTAAAAATAATGGAAATTACTCTTACACGATTAGGTTATGGTTTATGGTTTTCGCAAGCAGCCTTCTTTTATTTTACATACTTTTTACTGTAATCATTGTGGGACTTCACAGTTATTTTCAAATACCTGGTGTCAAACAATACGCTATTGTTCAGAAAAAAAGACATTCAATTTGTTTATCGGACAGATTATGGCAAACAAAAAGATTTTTCACAGTTTTAAACAGCACTGAATGAGACCATAATATTTTCACCAATTGTGTTAAAATGTTGACTGAGTAACTGTGTTTTGTTTTCCATGTTTTCATCTGTTGGAATCGTTAATTTTTGTGTTATCTGGATTGTTTGTTTAGAAAATACAAAATATAATCTGATCAGATGTCAAGACGTTTATGACTCAGACTATGAAATAAATAGCGTGATGCAATAGTATTGTTCAAACATGTATTTACTTATACAAGAATCCGATTATCAAATCGAAGTCAAACAATATTACACTAGCAAATTGATTTATATACGGAGCTGAATGTTACATGTACAGTTTATACAAAAGTAAAATCACTCTTTGAAAGCGCCACGGATACCAGACTTATGGCAGCCGTGAACACACTAATATACATTGTTCTATAGATGCGCGAAAATATGACTATTAAGAAATGATTGGTGTAGAAATATTCGCGCTGAACATGAATTAGCGGATCGAATGTCACCGCGAAGATCGCGAAAATTTGAAGCCCGCGAATATTTCTACACATACAGTATATCACGACATTGAAATTACGTGTATGGCAACTACTAACAGCTGCAACACGGATCTTCAAACTTGCTGCCGTGCAGTAACAAATCAGAAAGTTTAAATCGGAAATAGAAATAGTGTCAATTTTTTCATCTGACAAATAGACCAAACACATTGCTTCGCAATTATTATTAAGAAACAAGTTCTGTATAAGGGAAAAGTATTTATTCGATGACGTTCAGGACCATACTTATGAAAGACTTGATTTATTTCAAATATTAGCGTTGTATTACTGATATTGAAAATCAGATTAAAATAGTTTACAATTTTTGTTAAATGGGGTAAAGAAGAAATAAACTTACAGTCTAGTTCTTTAACATAGAGGGAAAAAACTAAGTCCCTATACTTTAGCGTCAGAGAAAGCTAATGACATCAATAAAGATGTAGTGAATCTGCCAACCTCGATTTTTAACTGTTATCCGCCCCCATTAGCTATCTTAATATAATGGTCTTTGCACATTCTATAATGTACACATGGTTTTAACTCTTTGCACTTTGACACATCTTGAGTTATCAACATGAATGTATAATACATAACTCGGATTAAATGAAAATTAAAGATAAAAACATTAAAGATAATAAACGTCGTTTTGGCTTTTTTAAAAACTCAACATTTCCTTAATTTCATTTTGTTTTTCAAAATAACAAAACTTTCAAAAAGTAGGAAAAAGATCTAATTAAAATATTGCATTAATTTACTATTAAAAGAACAATAATAATCAAAAGAGTGTATAAGTAATCATGATTTGATCTCAATAATTTCATGAGTATGTATTCCTAACACTCATACCGAACTTGTTTTGATGTCGAGAGAGCAAGAAAGTTCAATTTCTACTGGTCGCTGTAGTACTATTAACAGTTACATAGTTATGCAGAAATAATAATGCCGTCCGACCCCGTATTCGACAGTCCTTTATTCGACTACCCGGCAATATTCAAAGTAGATCGGCGGTCCCGTTTATATATCTGTATAAATTAATATACTATTATATACTTAGCAGAAGTTAAGCGATGACATCTTTGTTTAATTACTTTTGAAATTTTGATAAGAATTTCACAATTACGTTATTGTTACAATAACAGAAAGTAGGGATCTGTAAATTGAAATAATGAAATACATTTTAAATATATGTATACTTAAAGTATTTGCGCGATAGTTAATTATGTACATGATGTAGAGATAGCATTGCGGTCTTGGTTGCCTGGAATCTCTAATGATTTTTCCCTAAAATATGCTTCGATCAAATTGTTCATACGAGATAGAAAAAAATACGTATTCCCAAAAGAACACAAAAACGGCAAGATTAGAAACGTCGCAATGCCCTAATCATGGAAAGCAGTAGTGATTGCTAGTTATCGTTCACGCCCCTTCTACCGGCTTAACCTAAATCAACATTTGTACATGATGATTAGGTTTAAAAGCTTTAACAGATGTGTTCGATTAGCAATAACTTGCATACCCTAAAGCCTCAGATGTGTTTGTCTGTGTTGTCTGTTTTCTCAGTGTTTACCAGCTGAATAAATAGGCAATAATAGATGAGTTATATATATTTTATTAAAGTTTTCACAAAAGATAAGATGAAGTATTGATTCTTTCCCTGATTACGACTATCGCTATCCCTTTCTCGGTCGTCACAATAAGTAAATCCCAGAATCAACGACACATGCTTTATATTTTCTTGTTGCCGATATACAACGCGGTAACTGGGGTTCGGGTAACTAATAATTGCTGGCAAGTTAACGCATTGTACATGTAGGGGTATTCAATTCAACTCAGACACTTTTCAATAGTAAGGTCTCCAAACTATGATTAAGCGGTACTTGTTAAAGAAATATATAAAGAAATATCTAAATGTTTAGAAGTATATATGTATATATGGTACTTATTGAACTTATTAAAATGGTTACTGGGAATGTTTCTACTTTGTAGTGAATAATATATCGACCTGTAGTTCGTTCCTACATGATTTAAATTTTCCAGTATGGCGAAGCTTTTTTGTCATTTAAACAAGCCAGTATATAAAACAGAAGAATTGAAAAACCTAAAGTAACAAACAAATATACATTATGTGCGATAACTTATACACAAAATAGTTTGAAAAAAGATAGAGTAAAACCGATAATCATTGTTTGATTTTCGAGTTAACAATGATACCGTCGCAAAAAATATTGTTTTTAATTTGAAACTATCTTCTTTAAAATCGGCATAAAAATCGAGCCTTTAGTTGTAAATATTTGAACAAAGAATATTGATCGAAATACTCCTACGTGTACACAGACATGATTACATATATTAGGACACAGTTTAACAGTAAACAGTTGTATGACTGATTCACAAAGGTAATTTCTTTTCTTTTTTTTCTCTTCCAGTAATAGTAGATGTGTATAAAAAATGCAATTTATCTGTTGTAATTGTTGCTTATCTTTAAACATACTTTTCGATGAAAATTTGTGCTTTTTGGTAATTTGCATTTGTTTTAATTTCGGTATTCCTGAGTTACTTTCTGTTTTGCACAATTTTGTTTTTGAAATTTATTATTATTTAGCTTTTGTTATTTACAGAGGACTATCTTTATGCCTGAATTATTTTATTTTTCGGTTTGTGCAAAACCTATATAATAATTATTACCCCTCACTTTTTGTGTAATGTTAATTTCCCATAGACCACTGGGAGTTATTTATAGTGTTAATGTACCATGTGGCTGAGTTTAAATTTTGATCACATGATCGATTTTCTAAAGAAAATAGAATACAATTATCATAAAACATTTCATCACAGTAACTGTTCAGAGTAA
The DNA here is from genome assembly GCF_026571515.1 of Ruditapes philippinarum. Taxonomy (NCBI): domain Eukaryota; kingdom Metazoa; phylum Mollusca; class Bivalvia; order Venerida; family Veneridae; genus Ruditapes; species Ruditapes philippinarum. The sequence goes on from NW_026860090.1 coordinate 17,437, forward strand.
TAGAATAAATAATTCATTGGTTTGTAAGTAACAGTAAAAATATCATACCTCGTAAAAATACTGTATTTTTACAAAATGGATGATATTTTTACTGTTAATCACATACCCATTTGTTGTCTATTAATAACCTAAACCACTGTCATAAATTGGGTCGTGCTGAAATTTGATATTTAGCCTATTCCAAGGGCAGGTAATTTACACCCGAGGTTAGTTATGCGATACATTTTCTCCTATGCATGTAGCTGACTTCCTATCGAGTGATTGTGAAAACTTTCAAGAATTGGTATCATTAGTTTGTATATTTTAACTTCTTAAAAGGTATGTCAATTAAAAAAGGAAAGAAAACATACTTTAAAAGATATTTTAGCCTTCCAAATTAAACTGTCTGAATGATGGGAAAACTTAGGTTCAATTTAATGCCATAAAATGCCCGGATGCCCGGAATGAAATACAATAGAAAATATCTTTCATTAGTAAAATTATGTTTTTAAAGTATTAACGTACATGTATATAAAGCTATATCTCTGCCACATACAGTTTTTCAAAACAAAAATATTCTAATTGTCAAAGAAAATAAGTCCATAAAGTAGAATATCTTTATTAAAGAACTTATTATTGTATCGTTATTTCCTTATGGGCGCATGGCGCATGCTCAAAGGAATTGCTTTACTATTTAAAGTCCTAGATTTAAACTGCAGATTTCCTTTTGTTCTGGAACGTTTTAAAATGTTAAACTTTATTAACAATATTCATATGTGTTAAAACCAAATCTTTTTATGTTACAGCTCTTTCGAGAATCGACCATTTAATCATAGCAATAACATAATTGTTAAAAGCAAGATCACTCAAAAAACGAGGTTGATGATATCCCTGGAAATCCAACTTAATTGCAAACACCATAGTAACGAATGGAATGCATGTGGAATTTAAGTCTTTTGAAAACACAAAATGCCAATTATGTGACTGTTAAATAAAATATCCATTGATAACAATGTTACTTAGGCTAAATTTCTTAAACAAGACCAATGATATTCACTTTACTAAGGCTGCAATTCGTAAGCAAGCATCAACAATAACTAAACTGTCCTTACATTTTAAGTTTTAAGTGTACTGTACAGTAGGCAAACTTGGGGGTCATTATGCTCCCCGAAAAAATTTCGGGGGAGCATATAGTCGCCGCCTTGTCCGTCCGTCCGTCCGTTCGTCTTTCCGTCCGTCCGTCTGTCCCCTTTTCTTGTCCGGTACATAACTTTGAAACAACAAGAGGTATCAACATGAAACTTTGTAGGTAGATAGATCTCATTGAGTAGGTGTGCAGTGCACAAGAACCGTAACTCTGCCTTGCCTAATTTTTGAATTATCCCCCTTTGTTTATTTTACACTTTGAACTTGTCCGGGACATAACTCTAAAAGTATAAGAGGTATCAACATGAAACTTTGTAGGTAGATAGATCTCATTGAGTAGGTGTGCAGTGCACAAGAACCGTAACTTTGCCTTGTCTAATTTTTGAGTTATCCCCCTTTGTTTATTTTACACTTTGAACTTTGTCCGGGACATAACTCTAAAAGTATAAGAGGTATCAACATGAAACTTTGTAGGTAGATAGATCTCATTGAGTAGGTGTGCAGTGAACAAGAAACTTAACTCTGCCTTGCCTAATTTTTGAATTATCCCCCTTTGTTTATTTTACACTTTGAACTTTGTCCGGGACATAACTCTTAATGTATAAGAGATATCAACATGAAACTTTGTAGGTAGATAGATCTCATTGAGTAAGTTTGCAGTGCACAAGAACTGTAACACTGTCTTGCCTACTTTTGGAGTTATTGCCCTTTGTTCATTTTGACACTTTGAACTTTGTCTGGGACATTACTCTAAAATTATAAGAGATATCAGTATGAAACTTTGTAGATAGATAGGTCTCATTGGGTGGAAGTGCAGTGCTTAAGAATCATTACTCTGCTTTGCCTTATTTTGAAGAAATTGCCCTTTGTTTATTTTTACTTTTTGACTTTTGTCCTGGACATTACTTTAAAACTATTAGAGATATCAACATGAAACTTTGTAGGTAGCTAGATATAATTGGATAGAACTGCAATGCTTAAAGAACCTAATCAAAGCCTGGTCTAATTTTGGAGTAATTGCCCTTTGTTCATTTTCACACTTTGACTTTTACCCGGGACATAACTCTGATATCATCAGGAAACTTTATAGATAGATAGATCTCATTGAATAGAAGTGCAGTGCAAAAAAACATAACTCCTCTTTGCTTAATTTTGGAGTTTTTGCCCTGTGTTCATTTTTTTTTTAAATTTTCCTGTGTCCAGAACCTTCTCGGGGAGCATCACCCGGTTCAACCGGTTCTTGTTTCCATTTATGTTTTAAGCAAATGATGATATCTACCAGTCATTAACATACAATAAGCTGTGTTTTATTTAGAAAACAAAACACAAACCCATTTATACGGTTATGATGAGTGAAATCTGATCCTTCTGTATCCAGAATATTCTTCGCATGGTTGACCTATATGTTTTCAGAATAACGATGATATCCTACATATGTCATTCCAGTATGTCTGTAATGTTTCACTGATTAAAATTGTTAAATAATCCTTAACTCGTCTGAATATTCAAGTTTGATACATAATTATTCACATTGCAATAACTTCCGGTGAAAACGGATGTTTACTTTTGGACTATTCAACAAAATATATTTTATACGCGAAAAGCACTCCAGGGTGCAAGCAACTAAATTATATGGGTGGTCATAGTAACTCTAGTGATGCCCTGTAGTAGTAAACTTCGAAAATAACAATGACTCGATAAAAAAATGGCGGCCTTTTTATTCTATTTTTATTTAAAGAATAGACCACGTGACCAGATTTTATACTGTTAAAACGTACTGTTTCCCATGTAACAGTATATTTTTTTTGGTAACGTGGTACACTTGTATTAGCAGTAAGAATAACTCTCAGAGGCGTATGGGAAATTAGCATTACGAAAAATGTGAGGGGTAATAAATCGATTTAAACTTTAGCTTGAAACATAATTAGGGCCTACTCATTGACAAAAAATGATGAACGACCCCGGCAGTAACGGATACCGAGATTTTTCCGAACCTCTGTTGTGACACGTGACCGTGTTGAATGAATTATCTTCTCCTATTTACACTGGCTACTGCGTTAGTAACGAAGTAGATTATGCTAAGATGAAACGCGATATATTGATGCTTTTGTCAGTATTCTTGAATTAAGATGTCAGTAATAATGGAATTTTTAATTAAACGTTTACTTGAAATTTTATTTCTTTTTTTTATTTTACCAACTGGATGCGTGTCGCTTTAAACACGCTATATTGTTTCTAAGCACTTGCCTGATTTTATTGTAGTTTTACATCAAACTTTACACTGTTTTATGACCCCTTACTTGCACTCAGACCTAATAAATATATAATACATATAGTTTTTGATGTATCATATATAAAATACACATGGAGACACAATTGCATCTACAAGATATTTAGGACTATCTCCCGTAACGTTTTCAATATGGTTTTGCCACCTTTTCTGTCAGCGGTCCGAATAAACCCGACTAGCGTATCCTTAGGTTTCACCGTCTGTTACTGTATACGATGATAATTACAGGAAAATCTCTAATGCTGTAATAAATAAAAGAAACAATTTTGTTTTGAATCGACAGTCTTCTATATTAAATGATAAAATTTATAATAATTTATAGAGTATGTATGAGGATGGCATCTATATATATATATATATATATATATATATATATATATTATATATATATATATATATATATATATATATATATATATTAAAGGTGTGAACTTATTTATACTGTAAAGTATATGTATTTTTAGGACTCTTAAGAACTCCTATATTATAAATATAACATGGAGGCCGGGCAAAATTTTACGTTGAATGAAATAAGGCCTCAACCAGTAGTTATTAAAAATTTTATTTTGCCAGTAGAAAGATGTTTAGAAGAAGTTGTTTTATTAAATTAAAACAAGCCTTTATTTTTGTGAAAACTAAAGTAACAAATATATTATATTTACATTATTGGGAAATAACGTATACACGTAATATTTCGAAAAAGATAGATTAATGATACGATAATTATTATTTGCTATTAATGTTAACAATGATACCGGTGCAGAAAAAAACCTTTTCAAATTTAAACTACCTGCTTTTGAATTTGTATTATGATCAAGCCTTTAGTTGTAAATATTTTAACAAAGAATATTGATCGAAATAGACTTATGTTTTACAAACTTGGTTAGCTACATTAGGACACAGCTAAACAGTAAACTGTGTTATTGCCGATTCGAAAAGGTAATTTCGTTTCTCTTTTTTCTCTTTCTGTAATAGAAGATGTGTATAAAAATGCATATGCATCGTTTATCTTAGAACATAAATTTTAATAAATTTGATCGTTTTTTAATTTTGATTTGTTTTATTTTTTTGGTATTTTGAGCTTCTTTCGATTTCACACAAGTTTGTAATATTTCGTTGAATTTCATTCAGTGATAAAATAGTTGAAAGTGCACAAATTTTATATTATAACTTAATTTGAACCATGAACATGTTTTGTTATGCATTATTTATAATTTAAAAAACACTAATTTTATGCCTGAATTATTTTAATTATCATGTTTGTGCAAAAACTAATATGATTATTTCCCCTATATTGTGGGTAATGTTAATTTCCCACAGGCCACTTGAAGTTATTTATATTGTTATTTCAGTCGTAGCATGTGACTAAGTGAAAAATCTGGTCGCATGGTCTTTTTTCTAAAGAAAATAAAACCATCATGAAAAAATCATCACAGTTATTGATCGGGGTAATAGAACAAATAAAACATTGTAATGTTAGTAACAGTAAAAACTTCATCACTCGTAAGCTCATCTGAGCTATCTCAGAGTGAGCTTTTAGGATCGTTGAATGTCCGTCGTCTGTCGTACGGCGTCCGTCCACATTTGTTCGTAAACACTCTAGTCGTCAAATTTTTGCCTCAATGGTCACAAAACTTTGTCAAGATGCTTGTCTAGATAATTACTCGGATGAGTTCGAACATGGGTCATCTCAGATGAAAAACAAGGTCACAGGAGCTAAAAATAGAAAATCTTGTTTCCACTCTAGTGGCTACCTTTTTTTAAATAACCTATAAATTGGTCTAAAAGTTTGTTTTGGTGATTTCTAGGTTGAATTCGAATATGGGTAACCTGAGGTCAAAAACTAGGTCACACCGCCCAAATATAGAAAAAATTCTTGTTAACACTTTAGTGGTCATATTTTTGACTCAACTGTCTTCAAACTTGGTTAGGATGCTTGTCTAGATAATTGCTCGGATGAGTTCGAACATGGGTCATTTCGGATAAAAACATAGATCACAGGAGCCAAAAAATAGAAAAATCTTGTTAACACACTAATGGCTACTCTTTTGATTTAAATATCCTGGATATTGGTCTGAAAGTATGTTTTGATGCTTTCTAGGTCAAGGTTGAATATTGGTCACCTGTGTTGAAAAAACTAGGCCACAACGCCTGAATATGGAAAAACCTTGTAAATACTCTAGTGGTTACATTTTTTACTCACCTGTCGTGAAACTAGTTCAAGATGCTTGTGTATGTAAATGCTCGGATGAGTTCGATGGGTCAGGTGAGCGATCTAGGGCCATATTGATCCTCTTTTACAGTATTTTCCTACGCAAATATGATAATTTTACTGTTACCAACAAACCCATGTGTTATTTAAAAAATACAAAAAGCACAGTCATAAATTTTTTTGTGCTTAAATTTGATATTTTGCCTATTCCAAGGGCAAATGATTTAAATTCGAGTTAATTATGCGTTACATTTCCTCTTTACATGTAGCTGACTTCCTATCGAGTGATTGTGAGATGTTTAACTTTCAAGAATTGGTATCATTTGTATGTACATGTATGTTTTACCTTATTAAAGGGTATATCAATCTAAAAGAGAACCCATATTTATTTGAAAAGAAATCTTAGTCTTAGAAATTAAATTTTAAATTTTGAAAAAGAAAGAACAGAGAAAGTACATGTTTAGTTACCTGCTTATGTATCAGGTACATGTTGTTTTTTCTTCTTTTCTTTTCTTTTTGTTTTTGTTGTTTTTTCTTGTTATAGGTCAGACAAAATGTCAAAGAAGACAGCTCGGTCCGGAAAGTCGTCATGTGAAAGAAAATCTGCTTCCTCTGGAGTTGGCAGGTACAAACAAAAATAACAGATTCATTAGATTAGGACTAAAGAGTAAAGGGTTGAACGTTCATCCCTGCCAAACGTTTTACGTTTATTTCACATCTATACATCGAGATTGAATATGTTTGGTTATCTTAATCATCATAGGATCGTTTACCAACCGTCAATTTTAAACGTTACGTTTTAATTCTCCCGTGAAGACTTTACAGTCGTTTATGAAATCCAATTATGCCAAATGCCGTTACTATAATTTTGCTTCTATTTCAAATTCATATCAAATCATTCTTTCAAACATGGTTTACTAAACCTTCTCTTTCAAAGGTTTGTTTTGTTTACTTGACTTTATTTGAGTTTTCAACCCCATCTTTAGCAACATAGCTAGTAATGTTTTAAGACCCGTTCTTGCAGTTAGGCAATATATTTATATATCTATGTGTTGTCAAAACAGTCAATTTAGTTTTGATTGAAACATTTGTATAAAATTCTGGTCTTTTTGCTTTCTTGATACAAACTCAGTTTATATTAATTTTAATAGTACAGAATAACTACGAATCTTGTCTCTTCTCTTCCGCAGTTGTTCACGTGGTCACTAGTCCTTATGATTCTTACTGATTTGTTGTCTATGAACTGTCATGCGTTTGTTTTGATCGTTGGCTTTATCAATATATTCTTCGTTGCATCTATGCACATACTTGCATAAATTACGAACGAACGAATGAATGATGAAATATACGTATATGTTTATTATTTTTATTATTATTTTTATTATTATTATTATTATTATTATTATTATCATTATTATTATTATTATTATTATAAGATACATATTTATTTAGAGAGTATGTACGAGGATTTTAACTAAAGTATATCTAGGCATGTATAAACATAATTAATGTTAGGAATTGATTGTATCAATATATACATTTCTCAGGTTGCCTAAAGAAAACTGGAGGGAAACAAGAACGGCTTCACAATGTTTGTCACACCTTTGCCTCTCAGAATACCTTTCCGACATCAGCTTTACTTTCAAGGACAATCACAAAATAAAGCTTCCGGCTCATAAATTTCTACTGAGCATGCGAAGTGAAGTGTTTGAAGCCATGTTTTATGGTTCACTTGCAGAAAAAGGAGAAACGGTGTTAATTGAAGACATAAAACCTGAAGTGATGAAGACTATGTTAAGGTAACTACAGCTCAAATTGTTGAACATATAAGTAATTACTTTAAAATTTAGAGAGGTATTTAAGATATTGATATCTATTAGTTATACAAACATAAAAAACATCAAAGTGTAAGTAAATTCTACATTCAGTGTAACTCAACACGTTTTATCAGTTGTTTTCTTGACTGATTTTACTAGACATGATTAAGATGTGAATCACACGTATTGTACATGAGTTTAAATAAGGTTTAACAAAAGTCTTTATAAATAAAGCTATGATTACACAAATGGTTATTTATGTATTTTTGAAATTAAAAGTCACCAAAAGATTTATTTCACCACAAGGTCATAAATTAGGTGCCGTAATATTATGTCCTTGCTTGCTCAACGAAACCGCATCTAAGTAAAGAATTTGCACTTTTAGTTTGATGTAATTTTAAACCGCTGCAACGTACAAATCTTGTTTATCAGGTTTAGCTGAGTATCTATTATGTTCTACCTAAATACTGATAGGCCACTCTTATGCCATGGAAGCTGTTATCATTTTATGAATTCCAGGTTTGTTTATACAGACAATCCAGAGATCAATGGAGAAAATGCTTTGCCCTGCTTGTATGCAGCGAAAAAATACAACTTGCCTGGCCTAATAAACCAATGTTCGAACTACCTTGAAAAAAATTATATTGACATTGATAACGTGTGTTTGGTCCATGAGCAGGCCGTTATTTATGAAATGAAACCGCTACAAAAGAAATGTTTTGCATACATCTTGGATAATGCGCCAAGTGTGTTTTCTTCGCCGGGGTTTTTAGAACTATCTAAAGCAACATTACTAGACATTCTCAAGGATGATGAATTAGCTGGTGATGAAATTGAAATATTTCAAGCAGCAATTAGATGGGCAAAGGACAAAAGTAAACATAACAACAAGTCGAAAGATGGACAAACTCTGCGCAATCAACTTGGAGAAGCATTGTTTCAGATAAGGTTTCCGATAATACCAATAGAGGAATTTGCACAAAATGTAACTTCGTCTGCAATCCTAACAAAGGACGAGTTACTCATGATTTATCAGTACAATGCAACAAAAGATTCAACATCTTTGGGAAAATTCTGTGCACGCGAACGTTCAGGAGCGCTGATCACAATAGCCCTTGGACAGTATATTCAGAAAAAGGGTAAGATGAGTGGTTGTTATATGAATATACAAGAATGTAACAAGTCTGTATCAGCGAACCAGGCAGGCTCTGCACAATGTAGTCCAAAGAAAAAGTCTGCAAGAATAAAGTCTGTCACTGGAACTTTTGTCGGATATGTAAAGGCAATCTCTATTGAGGGAACAAAAAGAACTGATTACGAAATTGTAGGGAAAAAAATTACTTTCGAAAATCCCATCGACGTAACCGGTTCAATCAACATACAGTTTCTTCTTGAGAACGAAAACGCTTACAGGCAATCAAATTATGTTTCAAATTATTTATACAAACAGGAAAATATTAAAGGACAATTGATCACAATCAACAACATTCCAGATGGCTTAGAAAATATCACATTTGTTTGCAAATAACGTGTGTTAGTGTTTCTTAATTGGAAACTAGAATTGTTCATTGTACGAAAGGCATAACTCAAAAATTATGATAAAAATACATATCTGATAAGAAGATCTCAAGCACTAATACATTTGAATCTATTGACAATGGCAAATCAGTAATAATGTTTATAGAATGCTTTAAGTCATTAGAATATCATTCATGAACATGTTTCTTTCAACAACTTCATACTTTAAATTTGTTAGGCATCTTGTTTGTTTCCTTTTTGTGCATTTAACACCGACTTTACACCTGTTTGATCTCTTCTCGGAAGTCGATCCTTTTTTCTAAAAGTTCGTCTAGTTTTAATTAAAATATATTTTTTACAATGATAAATCTAAGAACTGAATGAATGAAAATTAAGTGTTGCCGAAACCATAACCGTATATGTTTCCTACCATTTTCATTTTACCTTTGCCTACCATAATATTTGTGTTTTGCCAATGTTTTTTATTTATTTATGTATATATTTATATTTTGTTTTATTTATTTATTACACTAGCTATCTTTTCGAAACTCATATTAGATGTAAATCTGTGCGGCCCGTTAAAGTGCAAAGGTATAGCACGTGATCTTTAGCTTGGCGAACAAGGAAGTATTTATCGACTGCAGTAGTAAATGCATGCTTAAGTAAACATATACACTTTTAAAAGAATATGTTAAACAATATTTGTACAATAATCCTTTCAGTGTAGACATAAACCGCTATTCGAGACCATTTAAGTTTGGGCCGCGTAAGATAAAGGAAACATTTAGTACCTTAAACTCGCTTTTAAATCAACATTATCGTCAACATTCCTTCTTCATTGATGAGCACGAGCTAAAGCAGACTTCAACCTACACCTTAAATCAAGTATAATGAATTTGTCTCGTTATTATGATTTATATTTTAAGAAAAACAAATATTTTTAAGAAGAACAAATATTTCTCTTTTAATACAATTTTTATCGTAAGTGTTATGGAGCGAAATGCTACTTAGCGTGATATTATGTTATGCAAAATTTATATTAATAGCATATTATTGTTAAAAAACGACTTAATCGACTAAAGTTAAGCGTGAGAGAGACTTTCAAACTAACATTTATAGATATGGTTTTGAATAACGTATAATAAACTATTTTACATTTTACACATTCAATTATGCAGATACAATACATATAAAGAATGCATCAAAGTACATACTGTAGTAAAATATGCAGATGCAATATATTGTTGTTTATGCAAACCGTGTTTAACAGAACATACTGAACTAAAAATTAGTTTGGCTAACATCGGATGTTAAAAATCAAAGCAACATCAGGCTTAAAAAGCAGCATGTCATCTGTTAAAAGATGAACACACTACAGTAAATCAAAACAAACAAGTCTTTTACCCTTTTACCATTTATCCTTTTTGAAGTTATTTTGTGTCGCTAAACCACTAATAATGTGACAGAACAGCTCACTTTTCACAAAGAAACAGCCTTCAATCGACATGTATTTAACATTTTACACCTACGTATCTTACAAACGCAATATTGTTTTTATACAAAATCATTTTTAGTTTTCAATTTGTTATAACAACATAGAATTGCACTGTTGTTTCATTTTTATTATTAAATAATATTTACCCCTATTTATTTTTTTTTCATTATTCTCTTTGATGATGATGTTGTTCTCTGAAGGGTTTTGCAGATACTTCCTAGCGAAAATAGAATATGTTTGAAAATGAATAAATAAATAATCAGGATGTCAACAAAAACCTGCTTTAACTTTCAATATAAATTATGAAAAATCTTCAACCTAATGACAATTGATCTCTATTGAATCATATTGTTATCTTGAGTACATTTATGCAGTGCCCTCTGAATTACCCGAGTTACCTCAGTACAGTAAAAACATGCTGTTGGTGATAATTATGTTGTTTGTTAATGTTGGTGTTGTTGTTATGATTTCCATATACATGATAGGTAGCTTTCGTTACTGTGAATGTTTGTGCCCAGATAATAATACAGTTTTTAGATCACGTTTGTAACATTGTGAATTATAAATCTTAAACATATCATTTTACAAGGGTTATGAAATTAATAAATTATACCTGCCATAAATGTTATGTGTAATTATTGATATATGAATGGATTAGCAACCCATGGCCCGTTTTATCAATACATTGAATTGCAGTCAGTTAAGATCAAGTCGAAAAAAATCCTATTCAATTCTTTTGATGATTTTTGTAGTTACTTTTTAATCGGAACGTCCTTGGCTATTTTTCATAATAAACCCGGAGTAAATACGAATTAAAAGTAGTTCGACCATGTGGTTTCATATGTTAATAGAATCAGAGAGTTTAATTTTTCATTTTTGATAACGTAAAAGGAATGTATATAGTAGACATCTTAAGGAAAGTTAAGTCTGTTTCGGCACACTTGTAATTGTATTTATGTCTGACAACCATTTTATTTTGATATGCCCACTGATGTACAATTTTAAATAAAAATCGATTTAATGTCGACAGGTTGGTATTTTGTATTTTCGGTTTCTACAACAATAAGTGTATATATAATCAGAGACATAAATAACAGAGATAAGCAGTTCTTATATACCCCATTGAAATATCACTCATGCCTATCAGAAAGTGAAAAATTAGGCATTTTGTAGCAAATAAAACTTAATGGATTTATATTAAATCCTTTAATATTATATACCATTTGAAAGGTACATATTTTATCTATTGCTTCATGTTAAAATATTGGTAACTTTCCATGCCTTTCACTTTTACAAGGCAGAACATATCCACTGAGCCAGTTTTTGTCATATGAATAGTTTTGTAACAAAAAATATTGTAGTAGTTTTCTTAAAAAAATGATGTAACATTTATTTAAATGGGAACTGTAAATATTTTTACCTGCAGACATAGACAAATGCATAAGCTTTCATAAAATGTATTATTGTACTGTTTTTGATATGTGGTCAATAAGTTTTACTTGCTACAAGTTTTAAGTTAAGCAGGCAGGCGTGATATTTTAACTGGGTAGGAAGTTGCCCATCTCTGTTATCTATGTCTCTGATATAATGTATTGTTTACTCTTATATCTATTAATTTACTTATTTTAGGTGTTTTCCTTTTACTTAATATATTGAAAAAAACTTGTCAAACAACTTCCAGCATTAAAAACCCATTTGTTAACGTGTTAAGTGTCTTAGCGTAGGTTACATCGAAATACACTATCCGTTCTGTGTATTGATACTACATGTATTGTATTAGATGTCCTTATCCGAAGACTTACGAATAGGGGCGAAAAGTTGCGATTGGCATTGGTGTTTCTTTTTTCATTATTATAGAAGTTAAACTGTGCTATAAATTATATCTAAAATTATTATTTACTTATAAATTAAACATTGATGAAATAAAATCCTTCTTTTCATTTTCCGTATTTTCACTGTTAAATTTATTTTTCACTGCAGTATTTTCACTGGTGTCATCCCGGACTATTTTCTTTTAAATCTGCCAGTTTACAAAATTTAAGGTAAAGTCTTTCAAATTGTATTGTCAAAAAAAAAGAGAAATATTTATATAATGAACAGAAATATAAGTTTTTCGCAATAAATACATGATTTATTTTCATCTTGTGGCATGAAATATTTACAAATGCTTGTATTTACCATAAAGAAAGGTTTATTGTAATATAATATTTGCGTGTGACGTTATTACAGGGTTAAGATTTCATATTTGTTCTCATCTAATAAATCTTATACAATATATGTTGGAAAGAAGCCAAGTGACATTTGTTTTCTGAAAATGGGGAAGGTAATTACAATAGCTCTTCTATGACAGGCACTACTTCATGTCATTGCAAATATCTATAAATGACATGCGATACAGCGTGGTTTACGGAAAAAAAGATGTTCTAATTGTTTTTTAAATAAGTTTTGTTATCGAAATTAAAAATATTTAGTTGGGAGTTTTATTGATGTGAGTTATATTTTTTGTATCACAAAAGAGTTTATAGATGTTTCAAGATTTTCATTTAATAAATTTTTTATATATAAGTTTTTTATCTCTTGATAATACCTTTAATATAAAACGCTACTTATACAATGCCAGCATATCTTAGTTCAATCGTAAAGTAACTGAAAACACTAGTTCATGTATTTCTCAAACGTGTAAGGGTTTTATTAATTAAGATTGTATCCTTTAATGAAGGTGCATTTAATAACAATGAAAAATTAATGTTACGTTACACAGTCAAACCCTATTATGTACAACAACAGCTAATACGAATTAACATTCTTTTTGATATTCCACGACTTTTTTTTTTTTCATTATTTTTTTTTTTATTCCACGACTTGCTTACTTTCGGTTATCATCATTTTTCATGAACTTATCATAAAACAAGAACAATCAATCATTAATACAATCACGAGTTCAGCGAGTTCTAAAGGTAAACTATGTTTTGTTTTTGAAAGTGGCGAATAATGAGCTCCTTTGATTAAACCGTTAAACTATTAACTGGATATTCTTTCGTTTTTCGTGAAATATGGATTATATTTTCATTTTAAAGACACGAAAAAATAACCTTTTTATTTAATTTCATTATAAAAGAAAAATGGTTACGAATCCCCTTGCTTGCTACGCCACTGCAATTTTACAGCGCACAATAATATATTGATTATTTATAGATGCGTGACGCGGTTCAATACACATACAATGTTTGTGTGTTTATTCTATTACAATTTATATTTTTCAAACAAAATACAGAGTATTTATGGTGAAATAAAAGTGAAATTTAATCGGTTTTGACAGTCAGGTCTCGACACTAACTTTTTCAGCAGGTGGTATGCCGGACCACTGGATCCAAAATTCAGGTCGTCCTTTATGAACACAGGTGGTCCATCTTTTTTTAACTCAGTTGTTTTTAAGGAAACTTCAGATTTAGAAGAACTACACTTAAAATTGGTGACAGAGACATATTTATTTTTAGATTTATAACAACTGAAGAAAACATGTATATTTTCGATTTCAATCTTAGATCAGATAGTAAGTCATTGTAATCCTATTTATTATCTCATTGAAAAATACATGACAGTGACAGTACTCATACTTCGGTTAAGTGACTTCTTCCGCAATTCAAGTTAGGGAATAGTGAAACCATTTGTGAATGACTTATTTCCTTACTGTTATTCAAATACTCATTGCTGTTTCCTGGAACATCTTATAAGAATAATAATTACATTTTATAGATTAACATTTTTAATTAAACTATTAAGTTATTATATTCTTGTCTTTGAAAATTTAATGATAAACAGAAAAATTCCTACATTATAATTGAGCTTATCTTCCTCACAGATTTATTATACATGCTTGTTTGTTGAAATTTATTTATTTTTGACAAAGTATTTATAACCTTTTAAAGTACTTTAAATAAGAAAAAAATGGATCTCTGATCGTTTAAAAAAGTAGCCAAAGATATTTAATTTTTCCTTTGCCTTGTTTGCACCATTATTCATGTGTTTATCCGATATCCCATAGTGATACAATGTTATAAATTCAATGCAGTGCTAGAGACATTTGAATGAATTTTATACTTTAATTATTAAAATAATTTTCTACTTTTTTAACTACACTTTTAGCGTGTAAATAAAATGTTATGGATGTCTTAAGATCTTTTGAACTAATCAGATGAATGAACATATACCTGTACATCGGAGAAATGGCTTTAAACAACAATTATAGAACACGTTTTTCGACCAAATAACCATTCTCCCAGATGACCCGTGCACCATTTGGAAAATTCAAGTGGTCTAACGGACCAGTTGCCTGTAAAATTAGGTGGTCCTTGCCAAAATCAGGTGGTCTCGGACCAATGGACCACCGCTAATGTCGAGGCCATGGTTTGGTCATTGAAAAAGCAGTCTTGTTTTGACTGTTTTACACGCGCTGTTTGGCGATAAATTGTGACGTCACGAAAATTTAAAAAAAAAACGTTTGTACAGCGGTTATGGCTGAATGAAAGACATTGGTGTTCAGATTTATTTACTTAGCTAGACCATTTTCTATCATTCTAGATAGTTGTCAAAACAAAATTCAACAAAAAGTTTTGTTTTTTTATTTATCAATTTTTACAAACAAGATGGAGAAAGAAGTCTCTTAAAGTAAATACGAGTTTTGACTCCGCCCACTTTCATATTTATATTTTATTTTCATACACAAAAATGACATATATTTGACTGATATAGCACCATTTGTCATGGGTAAAATTAAATAAAACGCCCCTAGCACCAGCTTGAGCGTTACTCAATTCTCAACACTTAAAAGTGCTGGACTCAATGATCAATGACATACGTCTTTGTAGAGTCCCATACTCAACTTAACAATGACTTATGTCATTTATTCCTCAATTCTGAAAACACGTTCTTTATAAAATTTATTTTTTATACAGCTATATGAATAATTGCTTTGAAATGAAAAAAAGAAAATAATTCATTCAAGTTCATATTGGTTTTCATATAAAAAAGTATATAAACGCAAATAAACCTCCTTTTATGAAATTTGAATAACATTCTCAACCGTGAAATATTGAATCCTGAATAGTGTCAAAATAATAAAATATCAAGGACATTTATGATCCGACTAAAGTTTACAAAGTATTGTCGAAGTTTATTCATTTAAACAAACAGGGATACATATCTGTAAAAAACACGATTAAAAACACATTTAAAAGGAATTAGTGGAGCAATCTGCGCGATTGGTAATATAAAAAAGGTAATTTCTTTTTGTATTTATGTAGTTATGCTTTTTAATGTACGTAAATATGAGATATACTGGTATTTGATAAAAACTCAAATGGTTCATGTCCATTTTGAAAGTTTAAAACAGCTTTCATTTGCCTTGCTTTTCGCTAGATCTATTTTCTGTGATATGTTTGTTTGTGTAATTGGCGTGTTTTGATTCAGATATAAAATATGAAATAGTTAAATATAAAACATTAAGTAATGATATTGATAGTGTAAAGAACACATGGGTTTATCTTTAATACATTATATCCACTTGCTTTTCGTTAAATTTGAAATTTGAATATTATGTTACACTTTTATACATCAAGTCGACCTTGTTATTTTTTCCTTTTTCCTGAATCATTGAAATATGTCACGTGTATGAATACATTTAATAATATAATAGTTAATTTATTGACGTCGTCTTGAAGAACTGTTGTTTTGAGTTGGACTGTAGGGGGCAGTATACTACTACTCATTCATAAGATAACATGGTATCCTAACTCATTTAACATCTAGAAAATTAGACTTATATGTGCTTTAAAATTTAGACAAACTAAACAATTTTGTAATGTAGACTTTTTACCGTAAACATTTTAAGAGACAATGAGACAAAAATGATCATTTTGTGCGGATTGTGAAAAGGTATTACACTATTGTGATATCAACTTTAATAAATAATTATACGGCTATAACAGTAAAATGAGTCGACTCTAACGGGGAACATTCATTGCAATTGAGATTCCGGAATGTTAGTGTTTAAAAAAAAACTGCATAATTACAATATTTCCACGCTTTAAAATCAACTCATAACTTTACTCTTTATATAAAGTGTACAAAAAATAATGTATAGCTTTTTGAATGATAGATCCATGCAAATTGATTATTCAGAGTACTTAAATGCTTTATAAATATCGTTATTAAACTCAAAACGTTCACATTGGTAGATTTGATATGCTCCCAAGATCCGTCTCAGAATATACGAGTGAAATTTGATTCAGTGTGTATACCAGTTATGACACAAAATCCCTAAAAACTATGCATTGTAAAGACTAAAATGACATAACAATTTAACGTTATGTCATATTTTAATAAAACGCACTGCTATAGTGTCTGTATTAGGTTTCAAACATATTTAATTATATTCAGTTAATAAATTCATAACATTCCTCAAACGTAACCTTACGACATCCTTGAACGTTCTCAATTTATGAATTACATCATCCTAAAGCAAGAACTTTGAGCGGAACATATGATATCTGAAAGACCTTCCCTTTGTCCGAAACCATATTTTAAATATTGTCTGTTTTGAAATGTTGTCTATGATTACAAGTTGAGTACATATCATGACTAAAGGAAAGCGTTCTACCTTTTACTGTAAAATGATTGCGACAAGGGCCCATTTGAGCATAAGTGCGGGGTTCTGAGAAGCACCATCAATCGTCTGTGCACAACATTGGTATGTTTTGTGATTATAACCAATAACGGCGATGGACATGTGATTCGAGCTCATCGACCTTGTCCACTTGGTCGTGGAAATCTCTTTCAGTTCTTTGAGCATCTCAACATTAAGTTTTTATACATATCATATCAAAGTATATATTGGCCCTTCATCATTTCCATCATTTATGTCTCAATTCAAGAACAACATAAAACACTACTTGTAAAAAGACATATTTATCACACTGAAGAAAAGAACGGCAAAAAGTACTAAATCATTTCCCTAATTTCAGTTCAGGCAAAAATGGCATATTGTCGTCCTTGCACTGTCAAGAAGGCTCCTTCAGCAGCATTCTCTAACCTGAGAATTGAAAGGTATTATAGCTTCAAGAACGTAATATTATAAGAATATAAAAGTTTGGTAAATCAGAAAACATCATCTATTTAATCATATAGTTAACAACAAAGAACATAAGTACAATGAAATGTTATATTAACAAGGAATCAATATATAGATTTTATCACTTATGTTACCATTGATTTCCTTTGAGTGCTTCTTTCAGTAAAGCTTTTGTAATTTGAGATATTTGAGATGTTTATTCAAATATACGCTATAAACGTATTTCAATCGAGTTAAGGGACCATTTTATCATCAATGGAATGAAATTCTTTGATTTGATATTTCAATATTAACAGGTCCCCTGACATTAATTGGAGAGACACAAGGACAGCCGCACAATGCTTGTCACATCTTTGTCTTTCGGAACAACTTTCAGACATCAACTTTACCTTCAGCGCCTATAGAGATGTAAAACTTCCGGCCCATAAATTAGTACTGAGCATGCGGAGTGCTGTTTTTGAAGCCATGTTTTTTGGTTCACTTTCAGAGGGAGGGAAAACAGTTACAATTGAGGATATAGAACCTGAGGTTATGAAGACTGTATTAAAGTACGTAAAGTGCACACACTTTTGAATGCTTTAACACTTTTGTTTATAATACTGTTAATAACGTGGTGAAGAAATTTTAGTATTAATAATAGATTTTTGTATATTAACTACAGTTTAGTGTATTGTCACATCTAATTTATTACCATTTTCTACAACTAATTATGATTAGATGAAAGATTTTCATTCTAATAAAAATATAATGAAAATGACCTATGATACTTTTCCCTCCAGGTTTGTTTACGACGATGAGCCAACGATAAACGGAGACAATGTATTACCTTGCTTGTACACTGCAAAAAAGTACAACTTGTCTGGTCTTGTTATACAATGTTCAGAATTTCTTGAAAACAACATCGACGTGAATAATGTCTGTCAGGTCCATGAACACGCCGTCTTTTATGAAATGAAACCTCTACGAGAAAGATGCCTTGCATTCATCGTGGATAACGCAACAAGTGTATTTTCGTCACCAGGCTTTTTAAGTTTATCACAAGTAACATTGTTAAATGTTCTCAAAAGTGAAGAATTAGCGAGCGATGAAATTGATGTATTTACAGCAGCAATGAGATGGGCAGAACACAAGTGTGAGGTCAACAAGAAGTCCAAGATTGGAGAAAATATGCGCAGTCAACTTGAAGAAGCAGTGTTTCAGATACGATTTCCGATAATACCGATTGAAAAGTTTGCGCAAGTAGTTGCCCCGTCCGGAATACTGACCAAAGAAGAGCTTTTGATGTTATACCAGTATAACGCAACTAAAGGGTCAACACCTTTGGGAACATTCAGACATGAGAACAGATCTGGAGCTACCTTCACAGTTGATCTTAGGAAACATGTCAATTCCAAGCGATATCGAGGAGTCAACAACAATGGTTATTCATTGCAAGTTCAGTGCACATCACACGGAGACAGGTACAATACTTTCCATCAAGATGTTGAGGTGGAGGATTTAATGTGTGAACTTGACGAAGACGAGATATTATTTAATGACAAAAGTTTAACTTTTAAACTTAACAAAAATTCTCTCATGCTGAAATCTATTACTGGCAAGTTTGCAAGGAACGTCAAAAGAATAACTCACCAAGGAATAAATGTCACAGGCTATAAAGTTATGGGAAATAAGATACTTTTTGAAACACCGATTGAAATGTCGGACGGGAAAATTGTTCAGTTCATCCAGAATAATAGAGGAAGAACATGTTATACTCTTGATGATTACGAAGAAGAATTGGAAATGTTTTATCCTGAAATTTCTAACTTCAATCAGAATTGTTTCACCCTTGTGCAATTTCCTACTGGGACGGAATCCATTACATTTCTTAAATAATACAACATTTAAAAGTTAAAAATGCCCTGCATTTAAAAATGGATAATTCTATTTACTTTAACTGTTTGGGTCATATTATTCAAATTATGTGAAAAACGTTTTTTTCTTGGTAAAAAGCAGCAACTATTCCACATAATGAAAACACTTTATCTGCTGAAAAGTTACATCTGATGGAGACATGAAACATTGTTGGAGGTATTTCAGGAACAGTAAACCAAAAGTTTTACCTTTTCGTAGATTTATCTGTCTCTATAATACTGATTACAGACAAATATTGAATAATCCACTTAACATTTTGCAGCTGTACAAGTTTTTTTTTCATTTGCGGCAACTTTCTTTGAAACAAAATGGTGAAATATTTTTTGGTGTAGGCAGTCGTTTCATTATTGAATAATTAGATACAATATATGTTACAGACTTAAGTCTTTTTCATGTTTTAAAGCTTTGATCAATTTCTGTATCCGTTTTATAGACAAATATATAAATACTTCGATTGTTGTAATTTTTTAATCATGATCTCTATCTTAATGTTAGTATTGAGTGACATAAATTGTGTACTATGTTATATACATTTTTATCTAAATTTTTTGATAAAAAAATCAATTATTCAATGAAAGATAATAATATCACTGAATACTTTCCGTGAAAAAAGACATATATAAACTTTCGTTCTTATGCAAAGTAAGGCCGTTGGTTTTCAATGCTTTTCATGTCATCTTTAATGTAAAATTTGTAATAAATTAGTAAAAACAATGGTCACGCTGCAGTTTGATACATAGAACACGTTTAATTCAAACCTACGCCAGCGCGGACTCTAGTAATTTAGTATATATTCAATACTTGTTATTGTAATTTGTAATACATACATATGAATGAGTATTTTTGCAGAAGAATGATTATTTTTGTGTTGTTTTCTTTTATTTTACTAGTATGTTTGTTTCCGTATTCAATGGTAGTGTCATTACTGTAGTCGGATCAGTTCTTAATCAAGTTTGTCCTCCAAGGAATTAAACAACTGATTTTAAGTTGCATCTATTGTGTCCATTTCTATGTTTGCTCATCCTATTTGCTCTACAACATATGGCATATTAAGCTCAATTAATATCATATAATAGTATTAAAAGTGTGACAAGTCTGAAACAAGACGAGACAGACATACAAATTAATTACGATTTTTTGGACACGAGTCAATAAACGATCCGTAGAAGAATTTTTTGTTTATAATAATAAATAAATATTATGATTTGCTCTAAATAAGGCAAAAGTCGAAAACAAATCATCTTATGTTGTCGTCCTTATTGGTATCTTGCTTAATGTATGATTAACGGCGTTTGCAAATGTACAAAAACGAAACGTTTTTGTTGTGTAGCTTTAGAAAACAGTAGCATTTTCTTAAAAGCAAACAAGATATCAATAGCAAGTTTTAAAAATTGAAAATAAAAACGCATCGTAGGTCTTCCACTATCAATCGCTATATAATATATACCTATTCAATAGAATAGATTCGTAGTACATTTTCTTAGCGTGCACTTCAAGTTGGTTATCTTTCTGTCTGCATCAAATGCTTACATTTGCTTAGAGCAATAACACAGCTTCCAGCAACGTTCCTGTAAACCCCTTTCTGGCGACGCTAGAAAATTCGTTTGCATCTTCTTGCTAATGTGTTTAGCACCTTAAACAATTGTTAAGAGAGCCGACAGGTTATCAATCTTACGTTTATATGAATTAGGACACCATGTACCACTAGGTCCTGACAACGATTGTTGTTTGTTATAATGTATCTGACCGATTAGATTTTAATCCTCTTCTACGAGGTCCCTTTTCGTCATAAAACCTTAAATAATGTAAAACCACAATGAATTCATAGTAAAGAAACTGTTTGTTGACGTAATTCCATCTTAATAAAATGCAAGTGCAGGTTTTTGTTACGACATGACTAGATCTCCAGCACTTTGTTACAAAGTCAGTGAAACAATCTGTCAATTAATATATTCCACGTTTATTGGTTTAAAAAATCCATTTATTACACGGTTTATCTACAGAATATGTAAACTTTGTCCAAATTGTCTGTCATATACTTTTCATAGAATATCTTTTTACAAATTGCCAAACATTGAAATTTTATTTAAAATTAAATGAATTTACTTTCAGTTAATTCACATTCTTTTTAACAAATAATTCCAATATCGTTTTCGCACTTATCTATATTCGTCTCTTATGTCAACAGTTCCTCTATACTATTCCTGCTGAAATTGGTAGTGACTATGTATCTTTAAATTATATTTAACTTATAAGTTAATGCCTAATGCAAAATCCCATTTCTAGAAAGAAATTACTTTCAATGAGAAAACGGAAATTTCATTGAACGTGAGCTCAAACCGAACTGTTTGTTTTGGTTGTTGTACTTTCATTATCTTTTTATCCTGTACGGTTATGTTTTCCTGTTTTGTTGAAAACATGATTTTTAAATAATATGTAGTCAAAATGTATATATTTCCAAATACGCCTGTAACACTCTTCCCCTAACAATGCTCAAAACTGTATCTATATAATTATATTGGTTAAAGTACTTGACCACTTTAATCAGAGGCGTAGCTAGACTAGTTACACTGTGGATTCGTGAAATAACCTGGATACACGCTCCATCGAAGAATTTTGAAACCAATAGACAATTTGGTGCATTTTGGAGAGTTCTAAGGTGCTACAATAGTGCTGAAAATGGAAATTTGAGAAACATTTATCAACAATAGTATTACCTTAGCTTTTTTTCTGATTCATAATATCAACACAAATTGTAATACAAATCTAATTTTCCGGGTTTTTTTTCTTGCAGATTCTTGTCTTATAAACTGTAGCTTGCATATTTCAGTACCGTCTATAAATATGATCAAACATTCAAGCCTGCACCATGTTCAATTTTGCCATTTTGGATTTCCTTTTTTTATCTATTTAACTGCCAACTCAGTATTATGTATATATATATGTATAATCAAAGCTGTTATATTTTTTATCCTTGGTGATCGTTCAGCACGACATTGTTGTCATGTGTAAATGTTTATTTTATTGTTAGTTTCTTCTATATGAACTTTCTTCTACTTTGATTCTTCCAGAATTCCTCTTGAATACTGTTTAATCACCTTTAAGATATGTTGTCTGACTTGTTTGCCTTTCTACGTCTTATCTGTGATAAGCATGCTTTATAATTTCTGATTTCCTCCCAAAATTCTATGTCAGTTAATTTAGCATACTTTAGCTTGCAGATTCTTATACCGTCCATGACTAGGTTTAATCAAACCAAGCCTGTAACATTTTCAGTCTTGCCGTTTTGAAAGTTAATGAGGGATTGCATTTTTGTAAATTGTAGTCAGAAAGGACACTTAATTATCGGTAAAAGTGAAAGACTTATCCAATTCCATTAGAAAAAAAACAACATCGGTAAGAATTATATAAAAGTACCTGTAGTCATTACTGAAATAAAGACCGATTATAATATAGAAACAGAGAGAAAGTCTTTTGGCCATGTTTAAAAACATTATTCTTCGCTATTTATTTTCCAAGCTGAACTTATGAAAACAAGCAATTTCTTTTTGTGTCGCCTTGAAAAAAAGATTTACTCCAAACTTGGTATGCATGCCTTTTTTAATTACCTAAAGTGCATTGCATAAGAATCGTTACCCTGCACATATTATTCGAGTTATTACCCTTTGTTAATTTCATACTTTTTTCTGTTCGGGCCATTTCTCCCAAACTGTAAAAGTTAAGGACTTGAAACTTCATAGGATACAAGATCTCGTTGAGGACAAGTGTAGTAAACATGAACCAGTACTTAGTACCTTATGATTTTTTTAGTTATTGCCCTTTGTTAATTTTTATACTTTAAATATCATCGGGCAAAATCTCAACACTTTAAAAGCTATTGACTTGAAACTTCAGTTTGACAAAGTGCCGTGTACAATAATTTATATTCTGCAATTCATTCGCTTTGCGTTATTGCCCTTTGTTAATGTTCATACTTTATTTTCCAGGCTATTTCTCCTTAAGTATAAAATCTATGGATATGAAACTTCATAGGTTGATAGATCTCATTGAGAAAAAGTGCAGTGCACAAGAACCGGTACTCGGTACCTTATTATTTTTCTTATTTATTTTCATACTTTATTTGTGTACCGGCCAATTATCCTACTTTTTAAAAGCTATTGACTTGAAACTTAATAGGATGGTGGATCTTATTACGAACAATTGCAGTGCACAAAAACTTGTACTTTGCACTTCATTATTGTTCAAATATTGCCCTTTGTTAATTTTCATACTTCAGGCTTGTCCTGACCATAATTTGAACACTATAAGTTTGATTGTCTCCAAATCGATATGCAAGCTCTTTTCATTGACCGGAAGTGCAGTGCACAAAAACTGTCACAGAGTCCTTCATTTGATCTGTCAGTGTAGAACCTTTCCATTTTATGATTTTATTTTTGATAATCTAACAGTTTAAGTAATCCTGGCGTAACATTGTTACTAAAGTTAAAGATACATGTATATTGCAAAAACAGTGCTTATAACTAACCTATTTACAAGAAGAAACTGCCTAACTAACAGCTAAACTGTTGACAAGGCGATACATCCGACTTGCAGTGTTCTACTTTACCATTTAATTTTGATCCTAAAATTAATTTCCTTCCCAACATTGTATCGTTCATTTTTTCTGATAATTCATTGATTCTTTTCATGCTTTATTTTCGAAAAATACGCAATCATTAGTTGAAAATTTTATTTGAAATTTACTTAATGCTGTGTAAGAAGTATGATAGGACAGAACGGAGCTCCTGTTTACTTTATAATAGTTACATTTCAAAAGCCTTAATCAATACGAAATAACCCTTTTAAAACTTCGACAATGTTGAGTAATTGGATATTGATTGATTAGTTGTTAATAGTTAGGTTTGAATATCAAAACCGGTTTTATTACAAAAGTAGATATGATTTATAAGCTAAATTTAGAAACAGATAATCAGTGTAATGGCTAATTCTGAAAGGTAAGTTTATTTTGTTGGCAATAGTTACGTTATATAAGATTGTGTTACCTACGACATACTAATTATAATAAGTAGAATATTAAATTTACAATTATTAAAATTTAGAAAGTTTGTGCTTTTCATTTTTTTTTCAATTTTCCTATTTTCTGTTTATCGCTCGTTTGTGTAATTTCCATATGTTTTATCCAGATATATCACGATATAATTTTTATCCGGATATATTATTTTAGAAAGGAGAACTCACATTTATAATAAATTATACTATAAAGAATATTACGTCAGATCTTAATATACCCCTTTAAATCAAATGGAAATATTTGTTTATATCATACTCGATTAGAGCTTATCATAAGTTATAAGACACTTCATATACTGCTGTAAATAAAGCATTTGCCGATGTAATTAATGTCTATAAAGCATTATATCAAAATTAATCACAATTTCGTTGTCACCGTTATTTACACCTTGTCATGGCTGATTGACAGATAAATGTACAACGACACCGTTAATGTGTGATGCATGATAAATGATGCAATTGTTTTCTTGTTGTATGTCAGAAAGATATAGAAATATAATTTAACTGTTTATAATTGTGATTACTTTGTTTAGTCTATTTTTTCTGATTAAAAGGGTTTCTAGAGTTTATTTCAAAATACATCTAGGCAATATGCCAATGCGTACACAGTGCGTATAACAAATAAGCATATAATACAGTCAAATAGTCAAATGATCAATGTCAATACTTTAAAAAAACATATATAAGTATTTAGTTTAACAGTATTTTAGTAGTAAGAATATATTAACTAAGAATAGAATCCACAATCACATTGTGACACAAATTTCAACATATCTCAAGTTATAATACTGATAAGGACAAATAACATCCTATCAATGAGGGTGTTAACACAAAAAAAGACAAACAGCGTCTGGGACAAACTCTTGATTCAATGGAAAGAATAGTGTTTCGGACATCGAATGCTTTAAAGATATACATAAATAAGTCTCTTATTTCTATTTCTATTTCATTCAGTTTATTAAATGCAATAAATTTAGGCATCTTTGGCCTTTTCCAAAAATGATTTTATTTTTTTTTTGCTTTCGTATATCAGCAGATAGCGAACATTCTAAACTTAAGTTAATTCATCTTCTATTCATTTTCCTATTATCAAACGATATAACACTAGGTTTTTCCTCCTGCCAGTTACAATCTCAAGTCTTTTCAAAGAAACTCTAAGCCGGGACAGTGAATATCTAAAGGTTTCAATATTAAAACAGTTTAAGTACTTTTGAAATTTAGAATATGCAAATAATACAGAAGAACGAGCCAAGTTGAATCATTTAATTCTAAAAAAAAACAATTTTGGACAAAAACATCAATTTATCTTTGTTTTACAAATCTAATAAAAAACATTGATATTCTCTACACCTTGAGATAACCATACATCATTAAAACCAAGTGACTGTAATAAATCTAACACTTCTAACACCTGTTCTTCGTTATATCTTACATGTAACTCCCTGCACAATATATCAAACTGTTTTTACATATTTTTCATCTTTAAGCTGTAAAATGTTAAGCCAATATTTTATAACACTTACAATTCTTTTGCATTTCAAACTGGTTCTTCCTTGTTCGCCATAAATTAAATTGTTCTAAGTTTGTACTTTGACGTCTTACATTTTTTTACAAACATTAAATGAACTTTTCTAATTTACAACAATCATTTGTATCCTTAACCTCTGAAGCATAGATCAAAATTGGTGAGATTAATTTATCAAAAAAAGTCTAGTTTACGTTTAAAAGTTATACATGGGATTACAATCAAATCTAGTTGTAATTTCTATACTGCCTTCAAAGCCTGACCAAATAGTGTTTTAAAAGCAGTATTAAAAAAACACCAGTTGTAAAGACTTTTAAAGACTGTTATGCCTTAGACTGTATTTTCTGAAAATCATAATTGTACTTTTCTTAATATAAACATTTAATTTCCACTTACCACAGTAATTTTACAAAAAAACATCTGCATATAAAAGTAAAAAATATAAAGAAACCTAAATAAACTCATGCAATGCATTCATGACAAAATAGTCTTCTGTGCCATTAAGATACATGGCGAAAAAAAAGGTGATCAAGACTCCTCTTGTGGGCGCCTTACACAGAATCAAAACATTTTGATATTTTAATCTAAACCGCACATTTCGAACATTGATTAAATAACGTCTAGCATTTTACCTCTTACACCATATCTACTAAATTTAAATCATATAATATCTCGAATTAAATATTCAAAAGCCCGGACGTTAGTAAAATCTACAAACCCAGCATATAGTTTCTTATTGATATTCAACATATACGTAATAAGGCCATGGAAAGCAAAAATACTATCGACAGTTCCCAAATTTGTCTTATTAAACCATTGAGCTTCAATATAGACCTGATAATTTTTCTGTCCAAATTTTTAATCAATCATTTACAAATTTTGTAAATAATTTACCAAAGTAAAATTAGTCCTCTATAATTACTTGGGCCATTTTCTAACCTTTTTACTGAAATGGAACAATAAAGCCTTCCGTTTAAAGTAACTTAAATCAAATATTTTATTAAAAAGATTATTTAGAATGAGTTGTCCAAGAACATCATTTAAAACATTCATTTAATAAGTAGTCAAAACCTGTTGATTTCTCAGAGTTTAAGCGTTAAGAAGCTTTAATTATTTTCGGATGACTAAACGGTATATTTAACTGAGAAATTAATGTTTTGTTTTTTCTTTTTTGCTTTTTTTTGGGGGGGGGGGGCTCTCATTTCTTTTGATGTTGCTGATATTTTTCTTATATTTACTTATTTATTTTATTTTATTTTCACTTTTATTTATTTACTTTGTATTTATT
This sequence comes from Ruditapes philippinarum, assembly GCF_026571515.1. NCBI lineage: Eukaryota > Metazoa > Mollusca > Bivalvia > Venerida > Veneridae > Ruditapes > Ruditapes philippinarum. The sequence continues at coordinate 44,820 of NW_026860090.1, forward strand.
TTTCTATTTATTTATTCATTATTCTATTTATTTATTTATTTATTTATTTATTTATTTATTTATTTATTTATTTATTTATTTATTTATATCTATATCTTTTTACATGTTTTATTTTATTTATTTTGTTTTTGTTTGTAACAGATCTGTCAAAAAGGCTAAGATGACTGATGATGCTGGTAGATCGTCAAATGAACCACCTCCCTATTTAGGAAAAGAAAGGTATTATTTTAATAGATTCAAATGCTAAGATATGGATTCGTTGAATAGGGGGCACAATTGGCTCGAGCTCCCCCTCCAATTGCCGAACATTCTAATATTTGGTGTTGGTGTTGGTAGTTTTCACTCCGGATCACGGCAGTAAGCCACATTAAATTTACTAGAGAACAGTTCAGGCTCCACATCGTTCTTGGGCAGGATGTAAAACAGTTTACCAGTATTAGTTGCTTCCCCTATCGCAATGTACATGCTAGAGCAGAGATACAATGCGAATTACCGTATAAAAGATTTTATTTTCAACCACGAGGAAAGTTACCTGCCACGTCTGGGAATCGAACTCGTTTCGCCCGATTCACAGTCCAATGCTCTACCTATTGAGCATCTGATCGTTTTTTTGATATTTTTTCCTTACTTGTACTCGCGAAGACAATGCTTTTTGTATAAAGCATATCTTGATTAGGATGGCTAAAGACTATGTATACTTCTTTTCTCACAGGTCACACGGAATATACTGCAGGGAAACAAGTACCGTTTCGCAATGTTTATCGCACCTTTGTCTCTCAAAACATCTTTCAGACATGAGCTTTACCTTCAGCACAGATAAAAGTGTGAAAATTCCGGTTCATAAAATTATACTAAGCATGCGCAGTAAAGTGTTTGAAGCCATGTTTTATGGTTCTCTTGCAGAAGGAGGAGAAACGGTGTTAATTGAAGATGTTGAACCGGACGTGATGAAGACTGTTTTAAGGTGAATATAGCAAACAAAATGTTTAGAACATAATGTTGAGCATGATAACTTTACAATCTAAAATAATAGTTCAGATATTGATATAATTGCGCCCAATAGTGTGCCCTACGTCTAATTATTTTTAAGGTAGAAATGCGAGAACTATCTTTATAGACTAAAACTTTACTCTCGGAAATAAGACCTCTATTTCAAATCGTTCATTTCAGTTGACAAAATGCATGTACTTATAACAAAGATGCAACAATACATGCTACTTTTTAATCAATTCTAGAGACGTAACTTAGATGTACTTTATACGACATTTTGAGTTCTTCTGTTATTTTTTCATATTTGTCTACAACGACAAGCCAGAGATTGACATGGAAAATGTTTATCCTTGTTTGTATACAGCATAAAAGTACCATTTACCAGGTCTTGTTGAAAAATGCTCCGAATTTCTTGGAAATAGCCTTGACGTGAATAATGTCTGTCAGGTCAATGAGGAAGCCATCATGTACGAACTAAAACCCCTACAGGAGAGATGTCTATCATTTATTATTGAAAACGCAGAAGAAGTCTTTGCATCGCCAGGCTTTTTAGAAATAGCATTTGCATCGTTGATGAATGTTATTAAAAGAGAGGAATTATTATGCAATGAAGTTGATGTATTTAAAGCAGCGGTTAGATGGGCAACACACAACCGTGATAACAAGAGCAACCCCACAGTTGAACACAATTTGCGTGATCAACTTGGAGAAGCATTGTTTCAGATTAGATTTCCGATTAAGCCGATAGAAGACTTTGCCAAAATTGTTCATCCGGCTAACATACTAACCAAGGAAGAGTTATTGAATTTGTATCCGTATATAGCAACAGAAGGCTCGTTCCCATCGTCTCATGTGGAAAATTTCATAAAAGACAAAAGATCAGGGATACAAGTTACGATAAACCTAAAGCAATATCTACAGCGACAGGATAAAAGTGATGGAATATTCGGCGGTTGCTTTTTGGAAATAGAAGGGGGTACTGATTCTGTTCGTCCAACGTCAAGTAATTTCGCATATTGTCACATAAGCAGTAAATCTGTTAAAATAAAATCCGTCTCTGGAACATTTGTGGGAGATGTCAAAAAAGTAATTTTAAATGGAACAGTCATTTCTGATTATAAAAAGCAAGATAATGAAATTTCTTTCAAAAATCCAATCGATATATCTGAAACTTTACGTATACACTTTTATTTTCCGAAAAATGATAATAAAATTGGATCGGATTCTGCAAAATCGAAGCCTTTCACATATAATTCAAACATACAGGAACACGTTAGAGGACATGGTGTCACAATAAAAAGACATCCAGTAGGCTTAGAAACTATCACATTTAGTTTGAACTGACATTGAACCAATTTTTTGCATCTGACCTGAGCAACGAGTTAAACCTTAATGCTAATTTTGTTATCTCAGTCATATGCATCGTTAAAATATAGATACAGCTATTACTTGTACAAAAGGCTTATTCCAGACTTTATAGAAAAAGATACAACCTGTGTTTCTATATTGACTAGTCATGTCTTTAATTTAATGTCATTTTATTGTGCTCCGACTTTCTGGTTCAATTCTGCATCTTAACTTTAAAACATTATTTAAATCTATAAGGATCACATTTGTATAAAAGTACTGATTGTAAATATCAATAAAGCAAATATTGCTTCTGATTTTACAGAAATATAGGCAATATCGTTTCTTATTTCACAGACTATATTTCGTTGCATTACTTTACTTCAATAATTGTAGCACTAGATCAAAGTTTAGTTTCTTTTGTTTGTGATCAGACAATCATGTCTTTTTCTACTGTGGTCATTATAGATACCCGGAATTTTAGAAATGTTGTATAAGTGTAATGTATACTTAGTGGTCACTATTGATACCCGGAATTTTAGAAATGTTGTGTAAGTGTAATGTATACTTAAGTAGTAATGTATACTTAGTCCTTAGGTAAGTGAAATGTCACCGTTACCTCACTTTAGCTTAATTAAATTCACACTAATTTGTTTTCAGATTTCGTACATTCTGGTTTTAATTCAAATAAACTTTATTAATCGAGGTATTTCTAATCTTACTGTACTAAGTTTTTGGTTAAGAAAATAACTCCGAGAGTAGGATTAAATATTCATAAGACTTATCTCAATGTCTACTTTTTCGTGTTTTCAGGCTGATTAACAGTTGATTTAATGTACAAAAACTTCAAATTGTTTTCATTCCTCTTTTTTTTATCTAAATTATTGTTTGAATGGATTGAATTTTTAAATTCTCAAATTTAATTTTTAATTTTATTTTTTTATACATATTTTGTAGTTTTTTTATTTTATTTTATATTTTGCTCGATTATACCCATCTATTTCTTTCATTTGTTAGTGTTTTAATTTGTGATAAACGATGCATTCCTCTCTCACACAATGCTAATCTTAGGGACAAGGAAGAAATTAAACTCTTGCATTAGCTACTTTTCATATATGTTGTCTCTTAACATAGCTAATATAAAATGTGTTTGTTTTTATGTGTGTATTTAATGATTATATTATTTCATAGTATATGAAAAGTATATCAATCAATGAAAGGTGGACAGCCGAAAGTTTACAAGTTTCATTAATTTCGATCCCCGGGAGATGCTTTGGTAGTTTAGAGCGGAGGAAGGTAGTCTAGTACTGGTGTAACTCTCCAGGAACGATGGTTAGGAGACTACCCGCCTATATGACTGAAATACTGTTGGAAAAAGGCGTAAAATGAAACAAACAAACAAACATTCATTAATTTATGGAAGATATAATTTTGCTGCGTGGTTTTATCGGAAAACAACAGAATCTGGTCATACTTTATGGAGCTGGGTACTGATTTGAGACTCGCTGGCGGAATAAATATATACATATGTATTATTTGTATACAATTCTAACATTCGATATGAAATCTTTGATGATATTTAATTAAATGAAAATATTTTGGCTTTACAACATTTATAGTTTAGTAAGAACATATGTATATAGATAAAAAGGTCTTGGCCTTGAGTTTGTAATGGAAGGCAAAAGTGCAATAAAGATGTTTTTCATTATTTTAAGTATTTTCTACACTCAATTTTTAACATGAAAAACCCGACAAAATTGTACAAAACAACTGTATTATTAAGCATTTTGAGATGTAACTCAGGTGGCATGTTTACATTTAAAATTCGTTAAAATTACACCAGAGTCATTGATTCCGTGTCATGTGTAATTAAATAAGCCCTTGCTTTATTAATTTTCCCATTCATATCGCTTAATCATTTATAATATAACTATATTTCCTTAACTGTTTTTTGAGGATGGTATTTTTTGCAGGGTCCCAGACTCCAATTAACAAGACTTAAAATATCTTATGCCATATTTAGTTTTACTATAGAATAAACTCAACAGACCAGGGTCATGGTGTCTGCGAGGTGGTGTGTCAACCCGTAGTGGATCTGTGCCTGTATTACTATTTCATCTTCCTGTAGCCAGATAAGATAATGATTTTCTATTACAGTCAGGAAGTATGTTTAACACCACTGAGCTGCTGAAAGCTATACTGCAGTATCGATTATTAAATGCTAGTATCTCACAAAACGTCTCGTGATTTGCTTTAAACGCTTTAATTTACTCTAGTATATAAGATAGGTTTGACCCGGTCCTTACTAATACTAAAATTATATCTCCATTATGACAAGGGTTATTTTCGGTATAAAGTAGTTACGAGTAAGAAAAATCGGTGTAAGTGTTTCAGTGTACATGTTATGATTTAAATTATAAAACAAACGAAAACAAACACAACACCCCCCCCCCACACACACACACACACGAAAAAAGTCTAAAATTGTTACTCTTTAAGAATAAGTAAAAATCTGCTCATAAATCTTGCCTAAAATCCTGAACTTTATTAATAAATATTTTTAATTTTGTCAACAATATAGTTAAAAAAATGAACGTTAGAGAGCAGTATATCAAAATTCGTCTAAGATTATTTCTATTTATACCTATACATAGATATGACTTCACAATCTAAATTTAGATATTGTTAACCGCAAATTCGTAAACGATAGATGCTATGTCTGACTCAAGAAGGTAATTAATTTTACTTTATCTTTCGTATAAATTTATGCTTAATAAGATACATTTCTCAGAGATATGTTTTTGTTTTTATAACATAAGTACAATATTCAAGGTACTGTTTTGATGTAGGAAACTTTCATTTACTTTTCTTGTTATTTCTGTAGCTACTTTCTGTTTCGTGGTTGTTATTTTTTTTTTCAATATGTTTTTCATTCAGATATTTAACGTAAAAGTAGAACATAAAATGCCTATATGTACATATGCCGGTGATATCTAATTAACATTTCTTGCAAGACTACACAATTGTTTTATTTAAATACCTCATCATCTACTTTCTGTTTGTACGTTTTTAAGATCTTTGCAATAAAATATTTTCTTCTTTGTGTGTATTGGCAAAATCACAAGTCATAATAAAATAATAAATAATCGGAAGAATTTGAAGATCAAAGTCATTTCATAGAAAATATATTATGGTTATTTATTGTTTGTTAGGCCAAGTGATATGGTCTATAAATAGAAAAGGTTTTATAAACCAGATTTAGCAAGATTGACTGTTTAGAAATAAGTACGATAAACAAAAGTGCAAAGTCTAAGGCATTTATAAATTATATTTAAGTTCATTAGAACCATCAATTTACGCAAGAATCAATTTATACATTTTTCCTAGTACTTTCCACATCGGTTTTCCAAATAAAAAAAACCCAAGCCTATTTATAGCTTTATATTACATGCTTTTCGGTGGTTTATAGAAATATATCAGTAATATAAAACTGGTAATTTCACTGTTTGAAGCAGTGAAATTACCACTTTGATAATTTCACTGTTTTGAATTTAAGCCCCTTACGTTGTTCGAGTGAAATACAAGCGTGCACAGTACTGGGTACCAACTTAATGACGTGACGTCGTAAATGACGTCACGTTGTATTATTATTTGGCGCGCTTTTCATTCAGTATTAGGTTTAATGTCTTTTGAAAACGTTTCTTTGCGTATAATAAAAAGAAAATTTGTTTAGTTTAGTGTAAGATCGAAATATATTTCACCTTGTTCATATTTCACTCGTTGCTGCGCCACTCGTGAAATATACCTTTTGGTGCTCACTCGGTGAAATATATTCCGATCTTACACTGAACTAAACAAATATCCTCTATTTATCTATAATTAGGTGGGTTTAAATCTTAATCGTTAAATAGATATGATTTAACACGATAGATGCTATGTCAGACTCAATAAGGTATTTAATGTTACATTTTTCTTTTCTAAGAAATTATTCTAAATAAGATACTTTACTCAGAGATACCTTTTAATAACAAGAACAATATTTCAGGTATCTTTTAGAGTAGGAAACTTTCATTTTATTCATTTATTTCCTTTCCTTTTTCATTAAAATATAGCTACTTTCTGTTTTATGCTTGCTTGTGTATTTCCCATGTTTTTAATTCAGATAATAAACGTAAAAGTTAAAATTCAAGAAAATAAAATGCCTATATGTGTGTATGCCACTGATATTTAATTAAAATGTTCTTGTAAGAGTACGCATTTATTTTATTTCAATACCTCATATACTTTCTATTTTGTACTTGTTGAACTCGTTTGGTAAAATTTGAGGCCGAATATGGCCCCATTCCCCCATTTAAATAGTGTGTTTTTCCTCCTAAAACTGAAAAATTCCCCTTCGAAAATAAGATTTAACGGCCATAGATCAGGGATCACATTTTGAAGCTGAAGTTTTATACAAAGTATCAAAGATGTATTCAATTTTATTACAAATAACGGAAATATTTTATGACAGCAGCTAGCAGCTTATTGTTGATAAATTTGTTAAATGAATCTTGTTTTCACTTGGTTTTTAATGAATTAATTTTCTTCTGTTTAAATTCACCCTAGAATGAAAAATATTTGAAATCCCCCCGGACTCTGGCCCCAGTCTCAAAATGCTAACGAGAGCCCTGTATTATTTTCCCCTTTATGTACATTGACAAAATCACAAGTCATGTGAAAATAGCAAATAGAAGAATCTGATGATCAAAGCCATTTCATACAATCAAAGCACAGAAGGCTCTGAATTTGTTTGGGTCTCAGAATGTCAGAAAGGTGAAGATTGTGAGATTATAAAACAATTTGTTTTTGTATAGTGCCACCAATGCTTTCCATCGTTTTAATTGTAGTAGATTGGCTATAAGACTAATTGCAACACTGATATTCAATTCAATGTTTATTTGATTTAAACAATTTGAAAACAAAAATGAGTTGCTTTAACTGGGATTTGAACTCCAAACCTCTCGCTTCCTAAGCGAGTGCGCAAACCCCTCGGCCACGGTGAATCTATGTGTTAACGGCCTGAAGAAAACCGTATTATTCTAAATTAGGGTTTGTAACGACGATAACTGTTGTTTAACACTTGTGTAAATAATCATGGCGCTTACTATAAGCATGTATATCTATAAAGAATAAAACAATATTAGAAATCTTCGACCATTCGGGAATTATTTTGCTTGAAAATTAATGCGCCTGTCATGTGACCATATTTACGCAGTGATCTCCCCTGAATTTGTCGGCCTTAGTGTTACATATAAAGGGAAGTAACCACTTCAAAAAAGCGGACTACTTTCGGCATTTGCAATTAACAGCATTAGAGTCTGAAAATTCGCTACCATTATTTGTTTGGTCTGACGACCCAAAAAAATAAAAACTGTTTATGATTATTTCTTTGTTTTAAAAAAGGCCGATTGATATGGTCTATTTATATATATTGTTTTATAACCCCCCTAAATTTAGATTCATATAAAGTGACATGTTTAGAAATAATGTAAGATAGCTGTCCCTAACGAAGTTTGTAATACGTTAGTACTAGAGAAAACTTTTATTTCACATCTAATATCCTCTCTACTTTCTGTTTCGTTTTTGCGTCAATATCAGAGTATATTCACTTTTTCCCGGGAATTTTTCATGTTTCTAAAAAAGGATTTTGCGGAAAATCCGCCAAAGGACGCAAGGTTATGATGAACAATTTCCGATTACACTTCCAAGTTGTTGATTACATAAAATTTACAAAAAAAGAGAATATTTACCTTGAATGTGTTAAATTTATAAACACAAAGTAAAATTTTTTGCAAGGTTTTATGCACGCACATTTCATGAATAGTAAATCCAGTTAAAAATCTGTTATATAGTACAGTGGAATGCTATATTTGCAACAAACACAAAGAACTTGCAAAACTTATAACTTACACTTTTGGGCGCTTGGTACCGGCGATGATTATCCCAAGTAAAAAACTTTTCAAATACTAAATCTTCCCTGGTATTGTACCGCATAAAAAAACAATAAAAGAAAATCAAAAAAGAAAAAAGAGCTCCGCCATTGACTCGAATCGACACTATCTTTTTTCGTGTATTGAATTCAGTAAAATAGATAATGCATAGTTCTTCCCCTTTGATTTGTAATCGCCTTCATTGTATGTCAACAACATTAGTGAGTTTTCTTTCTTCATTTTTTTCTTCTTTTTTTTTTCGTTTTTGCAGTGATTATTCTAGAAATTCCTTACAATGCGTCGGATGACGTCCTGAAGCTAAATAAATGCGTCTTAGCAGAATTTTTTTTAAAATAGCAGATCCTTGACATGAATTGCATGTTTTTTATAACAAGGAATTAAGTAATAAAATAAGTGTATAAAAAAGTTATTTTTGGTACTAATATTAACTGCAGGCAAAACAATTTTTATCGGCTGCTCAAAAATCTAATTTGCATAATTTATATTTTCTTACCACTTATCTCTATCCATTTTAATTGTTCGTAATTTGCACAAAATGTCCCTGTCACACTGTATACCGACGACTTTTATTGCTCCTTGTATGTGTAGAAAGCATACACAGACAGTTTGATCATGAAAAAAAGTCATGCACAATGCTTCGCGATTGGTTAATCACCCTGTCAAATATAGATGACGTAATATATCTTTTTTTACACTCTGCGTGAACTTGAGGGGTAATCAAATTGCGCGCTTGTCAGATTATACTGTAACTGACAGCATTTCTTAAAATAGCAACACTTTTTTTCAGTTACCGATAATTATTTTAAATATTAAGTAGATTTATGATTTTTTGTTTGTTTTATTGGAGTAGAAATGCAGTAGTATGTTTTATTGGAGTAGAAATGCAGTAGTAGAAATGCGTATCTTCATGTGTGGGAAAGGGATTAGGTAAGTAGATAACTTAGAAAAATGCTACAGGGAAATGGATAAACTCAAGAATATGCGGAATTACAGGGGAATGGGTAACCTGTTGCTGTTGGTATCAGTATTGTCTGGATGACTAAATAACATACAATATAAGTCTAGCACAGATTTTAGATGCGCCTTTGGCCCTTTGCTGACGCTTTCCTGTGTCATTCTCATTTTTTAGCGCCAATAGCGCAGGCAGATCCCTCCCTCTACTTCGTTTTATATTTTACTATTGTAGGCGATTCGCTCTTATGCAAAATGGACGCTTTGATTGGCTAATGCCGATAATGGGCGGTTACCGATCACAAGCATCAATTGCTTGGGATTTAACGTTTTGAGCAAATGGGGGATTAGTCAAACTAATTTAATTTAATTTAATATCCAATGATTACAGGTGCAAGACTGTCTTGCACCTGTAATCATTGAAATTAAATTATTCAACTGAAAAAAATGATACATTATTCAACTGATGAAATTAAAGTAATCAAACGGTACATAGAAATCACTAATCGTGATATTTTGGATTATAAACGACCAGATTTGCATGCGTTAAATTCAACGAACATATTTTGAAACTGTGCGTCTGTTTCGATTTTTATGCGTATTTTCGTAAGACGCACATCTAGATTAATCACTGTTTTGTCTTCCTCTTTGTTTACAATTAAATTCAGTAAAAAAGATAATGCATAGTTCTTCCCCTTTGATTTGTAATCGCCGCCTTTGTATGTCAACAACATCAGTGAGTTTTCTGTCTTTTTTCGTTTTTGTCTTCCTCTTTTTTTCTGGTTTCTATTCATATTGTTTCTCAGTTTCATCACAATTCATTTTAGTGTCTATAGAGTATCGGTATCGATAAGATACCGTATCGTTTCACAAGTATCTGTATCGTGTCATATCGTTTCGTTCTTAACGATATCCAAACCTACTGTCTGTAATATTTTAGACGTTAAAATATAAAAAAAAAAATTTATATAAAAAAAAATTGGGGGGATAGGATCTATATTTTGTATATGATAAACATGTTCATGTGCTAGGATTGACATATACACATTTCATTTGGAATTTAAATGCGTTTTTATACAAAATATTCGATCCCACGATATCTTTCTAAATGCGTCACAATATGTAGCACCTACAAAATGCAGAGTACAATTTACTGTACGAAAAGCAAGGAACACTAGAAATATATTCTGTCAAAATCAACTGTTTTTACCATCTTAGATTAATTGAAACGATCTCCCAGTGGAACAAATAAATTCGCCATCCCTTTCCAGTGATTTTTCTCACTTAATTGGGAAGAGGTCTTAGCCTATTGATTTTGTAAAATTGCTAATTTGGGAATTTGCTAATTTGGGAAGTAAAAAAGCAGGTGTAAATTCAGAAATTTGGGAAAACTGCAAGATTTAAAGAAAGAGGCTTTTTTATCGAGTATGTTATTTAAGCAAGAAAATCACTGCTTTCATTTTTTTTAAGTCCTAAATGAAGATTAGTTACTGCTTTTTCGTTTACTAGTATAACCTGTAAAATTAACAGGGAAGGATTGAATATAAGAAGAATTTTCATTGGTCATTTTAAAAGTACAAACTGAAATGGTAAATCTAATTGGTCATTCTAAAATAAAATGCAAAGGACAGTTCTAACCATTCCAAAATAAAATGTGGAGGATAGTTCTTACCATTCTAAAAATTAATTTTAAGGATATATAGCTTTATGATAAAATGAAAGGGATAGTTTTGCCACTATATAATAAAATGTAAAGGATAGTTCTAAAAAAATGTACAGGAATGAGGATAGTTCTAAGGTTAATATGGAAATGATTACAAAATTTATAAGTCAAAGTAAAACAAGTAAAAGGGATACCTGAAATAGAAGTTGTTCATCTTTGAAAAATCATCAATATCAATAATGCTATAATTTAATTTCAATGTTTACAAAATGGGTATTTTCTTAATAGCTACAATAAATAATTAACTGTCATTGTTATACAAGCATTGCCAACATTTCTAATTGTGTTGAAAACTTAAGATATAATATCATTTTGCAGGTTTAACAGTTTTTCTTCGGCCGAGTACTGTTTTAACCAATTACTTCATAAGCATTTTGTGAAAAATGGCTGTTTTTATTGAAAAGTCTCCCGTTACAAGCGCAAATTTGCTATAAAACTATAGAAACTGCTTCATTACTCATCAAACTTGACAGAAATGTTGACTGGATCATTGCCTTTGTAACAACATGCACAGGCTTAAATTTCCTGTTACCATGGCAACGTGGAGACATCTCAAAATTGCCAAAAATCACTATTTTGCGTTGATTTTTTTCCATCAAAATTGATTTCAAGATGCTACAACTTCTCAATGGATTGAGATAGAATTAAATGCTTTCCAGCGTTGGTAACACGTTACCTTATGATCGATCTAGGGTCATTTTTAGCCTCTCACAAGTCCAAAAATTTTTTGGCGATGAGGGGGATTACCGCCCCCTTTCAAACCCCCCAAAACAGGCACACCCACCCCCCCCCCCCTTCTGGCAACCCCGGTTGTATCTTTTAGTTGGGGACCGCGCCTAAAGAGAGGTCACTCTGTAAAAACAACATTTCTCAAATAAAAAACAAGTGTTGGGGGCCTAAATAAGGCATTTTTTTCAACATTAATGAGACAACAATAAAAGGGGGGGGGGTGAAAAAGGCGTGTATATCGGGTAATTGGTTAAAAGATACTTCTTGTTTATCCATGGCTGGCACTAACATATAAATATAGATCGTTAAGAACCGAATATGGTCATTTTAAAATGACAAACTAAAGTCTGGGAAACTCATTGGTCATTCTAAAATAAAATTTACAAAGGATAGTTTTATCATGCTAAAATAAAAATGTAAAGGATACTCTTTGAAATAAAAGAAACGTTATTGTCATAATAAAATTAAATGTAAGGGGTTATTCTAAAATTAAATGTACAGGATATTTCTTTAAGTTTCTAGTAAGATCGCTCAGATATTCACAGTCTGTTTAACCATAGGTCCTCCGACAAGCCATTTACATCGCGTTTAGATCTCATTACTTTTTCTACGGAACAGTTTATTTTACATAAGAACTACCAAAGTTCATTTAAGTCAGGTAATTATTGAGTTATAAATATTGTCCAAAAGAACGAGACCACCAATAATGTTTATCATCCTGTTAGTTTAAGCATGAAAATATTGAGAGAGAAAAATAACCAAAAAATAAACAAACTTATCAGGTACCTGAAGTTTATGATGTTCAATGAGGGTCATATATATAATATGATCATTGATGTGTTCAACTGATAAAATGTTTATAATATCATATATGTTTTGCATATTAATCAACAGCAAAAATGTATTTATAAACATAATTGCCAACCGACTGCTATTATAAGTTGGTGTTAGAAATTGAATTCAATTACGGAAACATGACGTCTCTCTCCTTACTGAATTCAATATCCATGAATTATATTTTAATATACAAATAATGTCATGTTATGTGACGCACCCTCCTAATGGAAAGTGAATATTGACTTGAAGGTTTTTTCTTAAATTTTAGTTTCAAAAAATAGAATTTTGAATAGTTATAAATTTGTTTTAAAAAGACTATTGACAAGGTGAATAGTAGAAGAATATATTTTAGAACCTACATTTCTTCCTGATTAAGATTTTGTTCTTGTTACAGGTCGAGAAAAATGTCAAAGAAAATGGCACGAATGGCTGCTCGCTCTGGAAAGGAATCATCTGAGATGTCTTCTGATTTAGAAACGGAGAGGTACATTGCTTTAAAATATTTTTACAACAATGAATATTTTCAACAACTAAGGTATGAATTCGCTTTGAATTGAAGTCGCTGTACCACGCACATTTCACCCGCTTAATGATCTTATTATGTTTGCAATTTATTCCCTATAAAGGCAGCTTGCTTTATAATATTGTCGATTATCTAATCAGGATTGTAAGGGAAATCGTGATTTCTTTTTTAAGAAGATTTCATGGAGGATTTTTTATCACACACTTTTTGATTGAAAATTGTTCTTATTCAAAATGTATTGTTTCTCAGCAATAATTTACTTTGTTTTCATTCATAGTAATATACTGTGTTCCTATCTTTAACATCACATTTGTATATATTTTACTGATGTACATGTATGTTTATTTTAATTTCAATTATTTTCGAGGAACATTTGAGAATATTTTTTTTATATTTTTATGAATGGACTAGTATAATTATGTCCTTAGAAAGGACAAGTATGTTTCATTCGTGTATTCAATTTGAGAAAACCCGTAACTTATCCGGGCATGTGCACATTTTGATGAGTATTTTATGTTATGACACATGATAAATGTACCTAGATTTCGATAATATTGAATGTTTAATTATTCCCATGAAATGTTTTCTCTTCTCTTGAAAATTGCATAATTTAAGTTATGCTTTTTACCCCAAACACTTAAATCGTAGACACACATTTCATTGTTCTAAAAAGATTCAAGACTCAACATAAAAGTTATAATAAGTAACATCTTTTTCTTTGAGTTTGGGCATCTTAACATATACACCATCCATATAATACAGTATTACAAGAAATTTATACTAACATAATAACTAAAATAGAAACTAATTCTGTAATAACAAAAAAATGATACTAAATGACTAAATTGTAGCAGTGTAATTATTTCCTAAAGTTTGATCATAGGATTAACTGAACATATCACTTAAAGCGACGGAAACTTCCTGAACCGGTATCCTTGACCTAAATGACACATATAGCTAGTAACGGCCTTAATTAATTACATAGAGTGCAGTCTAAAGTATGTACCTATCACATGTTGTACACAAACAAAATTCACAACACTGTATTGACTTTTATATCCCTGTTTATATAAACAAATGTTTATATACAATTTTCACAATTTTCAATCGCTGTTTGACATTGTCATTCGGTATAATAGAAAAAACAACATAAATGTGAATAAATGTAATCTTTTTAAAGGGTGTAAAATCTTGTGATACTATTATTTGAACAAATTGCTGTCTTACTTTTGGCTAAAATATTTCTTTCATCTTGTAAATGTATGCCCCCTTATAAAACTCTTTTTTCCACTATTTATGGCTAGTGATATAAATATAATATATTTCTTCTTCAGTTCAGTTGATCGTGATTGGAGGGAATCAAGAACGGTTGCACAATGTGTGTCACATCTTTGCTTCTCAGAACATCTTTCTGACATCAGCTTTACCTTCGACGACGATAAAAGTGTGAAACTTCCAGCACATAAATTTGTACTGAGCATGCGCAGTGATGTTTTTGAAGCCATGTTTTATGGTTATCTAGCGGAAGGAGGTGAAACGGTGTTTATCAAAGATGTCAAACCTGATGTAATGAAGACGATTTTAAGGTTAATATATAACAATACCATTGAATGCACAGATGTTGAGTATGCAATAATTAACTTTGACGACCTTAAAAGGTTAAACATTGAGAACATGCGTGATTGTCCATAATGTTTTTTTTTAGGTTCAGGGTGAGCTATAATTGTCAGTCCGTCGTCATGCGTCAACAATTATCTAGTTCACTGAATCTGCGGAGCATATTTACTTCAAATTTGTTCTGTAGCATTCTTGTGACAGTCACACTTAAATTTGCTCCTGTCATTTCAATTGGCCCCTTCTTGGGTCAACAGAGCTAAAAATAGAAAAACATTTTCTACTACAGAACTAATTAATGGATGATCGGCAAACTTTGTCAGTGGCATTCGTATGTAGTCTTTTATAAGGTTTGCTCATATCAATTTGATTGGTCCCTTTTAGGGGTAATTTAGGGCTAAAAATAAAAAAAATCTTAAGACATGTTTACAGAACTAATGGATGGATGATCAAGAAACTTTGTCTGTAGCATTTTTGGGTGATCTTTTATCAATTTTGCTCATTTTAGGGGCAGCTAAAGCTAAATATAGAAATACTTTTTTAACGTCTTCTTCTACAGAACTAATTTATAGATGATCACCAAATTTTGTTTGTAGCATTCTTAGGTAGTATTTTATCAAATTTACTCATATTTAATTGATTGGCCCCTTTTAGGTGCCACTTAAGCTAAACATAGAAGAACCTATGAACATCATCTTCTACTGAAATACTAGTAACTGATTGAAGATCACCAAACTTTGTCTGTAGCATCCTACTAATCGTAGGTAGTCTTTTATCAAGTTTGCTTATATTAATGTGATTGGCCCTGTTTAAGCTTAAATGCCCCAAATTATTGTTTAAAGATATTTATATTAGAAAATATTGACAATGGATTATTTCCAACACAGAAAAGCAGTTGTTTCTGGTGAGCGACTCAGGGCAATCATTGCTCTCTTGTCGTTTTGCATTTGTTTGTCTGTCGGTCTGTAGACCAAATAGTTTCCAATTGCTAAGGCCTAGGAACTTCATACTTGGTGCCATTATTTTACATGACCAGTAGATGATATCTGTTGATTTATGGGTCAAGGGGTCAAAGATCAAGATCATATTGACATTGAAGGTAAAAATTGTTTATGATCAATAACTAAAAAATGCTTAGGTCTAGGAACTTCAAACTTGGTATGATGATGGAACATGGCCAGTAGATGAGTCTTATTGATTTTCGGGTTTAGGGGTCAAAGGTCAAGGTCAAAGTGACCTTGTTGATAAAAACTGTTTACAATCTATAACTAAAGAATGCGTAAGCCAAGGAACTTCAAACTTGGTATGATTATTGCACATGACCAGCATATGACACCTATAGATTTTGGGGTCAGGAGGTCAAAGATCAAAGTCACATTGATTTTGTAGGTAAAAACGGTTTACGATCAATACTAAAGAACTGTAAAAAGAACTTCAAACTTAATATAATAATTGTACATGGCCAGTCAAGGTCAAATTGAACTTGAAGGTTAAAACTGTTTCCAATCAATAACTAAAGAACGCGTAAGCCAAGGAACTTCAAACTTGGTTTGGTTATAGCACACGACCAGTATATGACCCCTATTGATTTTGGGGTCAAAGGTCAAGGTCACATTGACATTGTAGGTAAAAATGTTTCCGACCAATAACTATAGAACGCTTGGTATGATGATTGTACATGACTAGTAGATGACCCTTATTGAGTTTGGGGTCTGGGTAAAATTGACCTTATAGGTAAAACGGTTACCAACCAATAACTAAAGAACGCGTAAACCAAGGAAATTCAAACTTAGTATGATGATTGTACATTGCCAGGAGATGACCCCTATTGATTTTAAGGTCAAGGGGTCAAATGTCAAGGTCACAATGACCTTTGTAAATAAAAACGGGTTTCTACAATAATTTAAGAACACTGAGGCCTTGGAACTTGGTATTTTGATTGTACATGACCAGTTGATGATCCCTATTGATTTCTAGGTCAAAGGTCAAGGTTATTTTGACCTTGTAGGTACAAACGGTTTCCAACCAATAAGTAAACAACGCTTAGGCCTAGGAACATTAAACTTTGTGTGATGATTGTTCATGAACAAAAGATGACCCCTATTGATTTTGGGATCAAGTGGTCAAAGATCAAGGTCATATTGGCCTTGTAGGCAAAAATGTTTTCTGACCAATAACTGAACAACTGCAGTTGCCTTGGTTGATATTTTTTATTAACTTTGTCATAAAATTACTGCACACAACCTTTACAGTTGCAAATGCCTAGTGACTATTCATGACCAGTAGATAACTCCTATTTAATTTTTGGTCACTGGGTCAAAAGTCAGTCATGATAACCTGACCACATAACTAATTGGCTGCCGATAGTGGGCATACATGTTTCACAAACATATCTTGTTTATTATGCCCCCCTTCGAAGAAGAGGGGGTATATTGTTTTGCTAATGTCGGTCTGTCTGTCTGTCGGTCCATCCGTCGGTCTGTCCGTCTGTCCGTCGGTAGACCACATGGTTTCCGCTGATTATCTTGAAAAGTATTTAACACAAAGTCTTCATATTTTACAAAGTGATTGGTCATAACTAGTAGATGACCCCTATTGATTTTGGGGTCACTAGGTCAAAGGTCAAGGTCACAGGGACCTTAAATGTGAAAATGGTTTCCGCTGATTATCTTAAAAACTGATTATCACAAAGTCTTCATATTTCACATACTGATTGATCATAACAAGTAGATGACCCTTATTGATTTTTCGGGTCACTAGGTCAAAAGTCAAGGTCACAGAGGCAATAAAAGTCAGAATGGTTTCCGCTTATTATCTTGAAAACTATTCATCACAAAGTCTTCATATTTCACATAGTGATTAGTCATAACTAGTAGATGACCCCTATTGATTTTGGGGTCACTAGGTCAAAGGTCAAGGTCACAGGGACCTTAAATGTCAAAATGGTTTCTGCTGATTATCTTAAAAAGTATGTATCACAAAGTCTTCATTTTTCACACAGTGATTGGTGATAACTAGTAGATGACCCCTATTGATTTTGGGGTCACTAGGTCAAAGGTCAAGGTCACAGGGACCTTAAAATGTGAAAATAATTTCTGCTGATTATCTTAAAAAGAATTCATCACAAAGTCTTCATATTTCACATAGTGATTGGTCATAACTAGTAGATGACTCCTATTGATTTTGGGGTCACTAGGTCAAAGGTCAAGGTCACAGGGGCCTTAAATGTCAAAATGGTTTCCGCTGATTATCTTGAAAAGTATGTATCACAAAGTTTTCATATTTCACATAGTGATTGGTCATAACTAGTAGATGACCCCTATTGACTTTGGGGTCACTAGGTCAAAGGTCAAGGTCACAGGGACCTTAAAATGTGAGAATGGTTCACGCTTATTATCTTGAAAACTGTTGATCAAAGTCTTTATATTTCACATAGTGATTGGTCATCACTAGTAGATGACCCATATTGATTTTGGGGTCACTAGGTCAAAGGTCAAGGTCACAGGGGCCTTAAATGTCAAAAGGGTTTCCGCTGATTATCTTGAAAAGTATTCATCATAAAGTCTTCATATTTCACCTAGTTATTGGTCATAAGTATTAGATAACCTCTATTGATTTAGGGGTCATTAGGTCAAAGGTCAATGTCACATGGGCCTTTAATGTCAAAATGGTTTCCGTTGATTTTTCCATAATTGAACACTTCCATGTACCCATTTTTGGCAAGTTTCTTTAATAAAATTACCAATTATGTGAGTCAATAGCTAGAAAGGGGGGTATATGTGTCGTTCGACATTCTTGTGTTTCATTTTGTTTTTGGATTGAATATTTTTATTCTGTGTGTTTCAGATTTGTCTACACCGACAAGCCAGAGATTGACGGAAAAAATGTCTTACCTTGTTTGTATGCAGCAAAAAAATACAACTTGTCTGGTCTTGTGAAACAATGCTCCAACTTTCTTCAAAACAACATTGACGAGAATAATGTTTGTCAGATAATTGAGCATGCCATCTTTTATCAGATGAATCCTCTTCAAGAGAGATGTCTTGCGTTCATCATTGAAAATGCATCAAGTGTCCTATGTTCTCAAGGTTTTATGGAGTTATCGCACGCAACATTGTTGAATATTCTTAAAAGGGACGAATTGGCAAGCGATGAAATAGATGTATTTAAAGCAGCAGTGAAATGGGCAGAACACAATTGTGAATCTAAATCTGGACAAAATATGCGCGATCAACTTGGGGAAGCTCTGTTCGAGATAAGGTTTCCGAATATACCAATAGAAGATTTTGCGCGAGTTGTTACTCCATCTGGAATACTAACCAAAGAGGAGCTACTGACGCTGTATGAATTTAACGCAACAAAAGGGTCGACACCTTTGGGGAATTTCAGGCAAGGCGAAAGACCGGGAACACTAATTACTGTCAATCTCGGGCAGTACAAGTATGAACATAGTCTGTCACGAATGGGTAGGAGCTCAGCTTGTTACTTAAATATACAAGGTTATAACAATCGTTTAAGACAAAATCAATTATTTTCTAATCAAGTTAAACCAATCAATAAATCCGTAAAATTAAAGGCTGTCACTGGTACGTTTGTCGAAAGTGTTACAGGAATTGCCAACAATGGGGTTCACATACATGATTACAAAACTAATGGAGATAAACTTATATTCATGACTCCGATCGACATATCTGACAATATCAGTATAGAGTTTAATTTTAGCAACGAAAATCAGAATGATTTCGGTTTTAGATTTTCGGCACTTGCAAACCATTTCTCATATACATCAGATATACAGGAAAACGTGAAAGGACAGAATATTATAATCACCAACATTCCAGACGGCTTAGAAACAATCACCTTTGTTTGAATGTAAATGATTGTTAGTTCCACATATCTGAATAATTTTTACGTATCATAACATAAGGTGTAAATTTTAAAATTTTGCACATTAACACGTTTGGAGTGAGATTATGAACAGTGACAAGAAAGGAATTCATGTAATTTTGTATAAATATTTTTTTTCTTGCTGTATAAATGTGAAAACTTGTAATTGTCAATTGTTAGGAGAAATTGATGTTAATTGCTAGTCAATATTTTGTATAAATGTTAAAGAAAGGAAGAGACCTGAATGTCTGCTTTAAGATAGAAGCAAATGTAATCATTGAGGTTGCTTCCACAAGAAGAATAAATTGTTTGAAAATCCGCAAAGGAGCAATAAAACAAAGCAAAATGTTGAGGATGGTAGAATCGATTTAATTAAGTCTGTTCATGAGAGACAATGTAATCTCCCACGCCCACTAGTACCTGCTAACGCCGTATTCAATCCTGTTTACTAAAAGTATTAAAAGAACGATACCTTAAGACCAAAAAGTATAACAACACTTAAATGAAATATTTGACAATTTTTTCAAGCAAATCAACAAGCTTCGTTTCTTGATGACGTTTCATTTTCAAACAAAGGAGTATTAGTTTCAGGGAAAATTGTGATAAAGTGCGATACCTCGGAAGCATAAATCACAATAATATTACATGAAAACTGAAGACTCGGGTTTATTAAGTCTATGAATGAAGTGCAACATCCCTGACGCCCCCCGGCCAGCGACTTTTGTGGTACTCAATTTTCATCACTTGATTTCAAGTATATATGACGTTCTTGTGGGAAATGCATCAGCATTAAGCCATTATAAATGGCAGCAAACTTTCCAAATGTTGCACTGTTTTGTTTATCTCTATTAAAACATCATGCCATGGTCTATGTCAATATTTATGCGGAATTCATTTAATTGTCCCACTTATGTAATTTATACTGTGTGGTTTTAAGAATAACGCGAAAATACATTTTCAGTCATTGACACACTATCTCACTCCTTTGCATTACAGATGTAGTTGTAATAGTATAGTACAAAAAAAATAAAAAGTACAGTTCTAAAACGATCGATAAAACGGACGACTACACTTAAACTGTAACTTTGTTATGAAGGTACATTCATGGGCAGTCTTATGAAAGTGTTTGAAAAGTCCAAATATGTGTAGCCATTGTATCAGCTGTATTACTGCAAGTTCAATGTGTGTGTTAGTCTAAATATATCAGCTTCAGATATATAATGAATTGTGTCATCTTTGTTATTTTAAATGTCAGTTTCTAAGGGGCACAAAATGTTCCTCTATAATATCCTCTATGTTCTACTTAAGACTTTCCTAGCGTAGATCTGCTGAGTCACCTTTTTCTACCTTCCATTTTTTCAAATTGTCCATTATCAACGGTGGGCGTATCAAGATGAAAATATAATTCCATTCAGTCAACAATATACATGTTGAACATGGATGTGCAGGCTGGTCTGGCCCTATTAACGTCGCCGCCATTTTTTATCGAGGTCACGGACGGCAGAGTTACCGGAAGTTACATACATTTATTAACGGTAGCGATATTTGAAGCAATTATAATTATTACAGTAAATATTCAGAATTAAAGAAATTAATTAAATTGACCGTAAACCAATGTGAGAATCGCTACGCATTGCTACATTTATATGAAATTTGACGCAGCGCATTTCTTACTTGGTTTCCTCAATCCTGAACAGGTAAATTGAATTTAATTCAAGCAGGTTAAGGGTTATGTAAACAGGGTCTTCAAATAGAATTGAATCTATTTGAAAGACCCTGGCGTAACACATGAATAAACAAGATATGTTTGTAAAACATGTATGCCCCCTATCGGCAGCCAATTTGTCATGTGATCAGGTTATTATGCATGACTTCTGACCCAGTGAACAAGCAATTAATAAGGGTTATCTAGTATCTACTGGTCATGACTAGTCACAAGGTAATAATTATTGTGACCCCATAGGTTGTGTGCAGCAATTAAAGTTATTAAAAATCTTACCAAATAATATATACATAAATTTTATGAATCACATAGGCCTCCTTAATGACAGCCAAGTTGTTATATTACATAAGACCTTCAAATGTGTATACCAAAACCAAATAAAATATCAACCAAGGCAACTTGAGTTGTTGAGTTATTGGTCAGAAACGGTCATTAAGTACAAGGTCACTATGACATTGACCCCTTGACCCCAAAATCAATAGGGGTCATCTCCTGGTCATGACCAATCATCATACCAAGTTTGAAGTTCCTAGGCCTAAGGGTTCTTTAGTTATTGATCGGAAACCGTTTTTACCTACAAGGTCAATGTGATCTTGACCTTTGACTTCTTGACCCAAAATCAATAGAGGTCATCAGCTGGTCACGACCAATCATCATACCAAGTTTGAAATTCCTAGGCCTAAGCGTTCCTTAATTATTGATCAGAAACCGTTTTTTACCTACAAGGTCAATGTGACCTTGACCTTCCCCCTTGACCCCAATATCAATAGGGGTCATCTGCTGGTCATGACCAATCATCTTACCAAGTTTGAAGTCTCTAGGCCTAAGGGTTCTTTAGTTATTGATCGGAAACCGTTTTTATCTACAAGCTCAATGTGACCTTGACCTTTGACCCCTTGACCCCTAAATCAATAGGGGTCATCTGCTGGTCATGACCAATCATCATACCAAGTTTGAAGTTCCTAGGCCTAAGCGTTCTTTTGTTATTGATCGGAAACCGTTTTTACCTACAAAGTCAATGTGACCTTTGACCCCTTGACCCTAAAATCAATAGGGGTCATCTGCTGATCATGACTAATCATGATACCAAGTTTGAAGTTCCTAGGCCAAAGCGTTCTTTAGTTATTGATCAGAAACGGTTTTTACTTAAAAGGTCAATGTGACCTTGACCTTTGACTCCTTGACCCCAAAATCTATAGGGGTCATATGCTGGTCATGACCAATCACCATACCAAGTTTGAAGTTCCTAGGCCTAAGGGTTCTTTAGTTATTGATCAAAAACCGTTTTTACCTACAAGGTCAATGTGACCTTGACCATTGACCCCTTGACCCAAAAATCAATAGGGGTCATCTGCTGGTCATGAACAATCACCATATCAAGTTTGAAGTTCCTAGGCCTATGCGTTCTTTAGTTATTGATCGGAAACCGTTTTAACATACAAGGTCAATGTGACCTTGACCTTTGACCCCAAAATCAATAGGGGTCATCTCCTGGTCATGACCAATCACCATACCAAGTTTGAAGTTCCTAGGCCTAAGGGTTCTTTAGTTATCACTCGGAAAATGTTTTTACCTACAAGGTCAATGTGACCTTGAGCTTTGACCCCTTGACCCCAAAATCAATAGGGGTCATCTGCTTGTCATGAACAATCACCATATAAAGTTTGAAGTTCCTAGGCCTATGCGTTCTTTAGTTATTGATCGGAAACCGTTTTAACATACAAGGTCAATGTGACCTTGACCTTTGACCCCTTGACCCCAAAATCAATAGGGGTCATCTACTGGTCATGACCAATCACCATACCAAATTTGAAGTTCCTAGGCCTAAGGGTTCTTTAGTTATCACTCGGAAACCGTTTTTACCTACAAGGTCAATGTGACCTTGACTTTTGACCCCTTGACCCCAAAATTAATAGGGGTCATCTGCTGGTCATGAACAATCACCATATCAAGTTTGAAGTTCCTAGGCCTATGCGTTCTTTAGTTATTGATCGGAAACCGTTTTAACATACAAGGTCCATGTGACCCTGACCTTTGACCCCAAAATCAATAAGGGGTCATCTACTGGTCATGGCCAATCACCATACCAAGTTTGAAGTTCCTAGGCCTAATTGTTCTTTAGTTATCACTCGGAAACCGTTTTTACCTACAAGGTCAATGTGACCTTGACCTTTGACCCCTTGACCCCAAAATCAATAGGGGTCATCTGCTGGTCATGAACAATCACCATATAAAGTTTGAAGTTCCTAGGCCTATACGTTCTTTAGTTATTGATCGGAAACCGTTTTAACATACAAGGTCAATGTGACCTTGACCTTTGACCCCTTGACCCCAAAATCATTAGGGGTCATCTACTGGTCATGACCAATCACCATACCAAGTTTGAAGTTCCTAGGCCTAAGGGTTCTTTAGTTATCACTCGGAAACCATTTGGTCTACGGACCGACGGACAGACGGACCAACAAGTGCAAAGCAATATACCCCCTCTTCTTCGAAGTGGGGGCATAATAACAAACAAACAAGAGCTGGATAATTCACTATTTATTAACTTCTTTAAACAAATGGAATATTTAAGTTTAAGAAAATGTAAAATGATTACAAAAACGGCATATCATTTTCAACAGTATCACAGAAAAAAAAACATAAATGGTTCATTATAGTATAAAAATGCAAATATTAATTACACATATTAATTTAAAGGATTAATATAAATAAAGTAATTAATTAATTAAAGGAACAACTACAAGTAACAATTTCCCAACATATAAATTTTACAAAATATCCTGTTTTTGCTTCTTAACAAAGAAAATATTGCAGTCTCTTTGAAAGAGCCATTTTTTCGTATTGGTCTCCATTAACAATAAAGTGGCTACAAGATTAATCAATCAAATGCTTACAATAAGCATAAGGAATAATAAATCATATGTTAGAATTTTGCAACAAAATTTCATATCAAAATATGACTTAACATTTTGGTGTTGGGATTTCAGTAACATGGAAAATTTTATGATCAAATGGCTGGTGGAGGAAGACCTTGTATGACCATCCAATATGTATAAACTATTTAAGAATATCAGTACAAGACAGTTAAAGATTGTAATAAATATCAGTAAAATACCAACACAGAGACTTATTTTAAAGACAAAAATGTGAACTTTGGGGATAATTAATCCCTGATACAGACTTAAAATGTTTTATACAGACTTTCAGTGTCTGATACAGACTTTAAAGATACATCTAGAGGTTAGCTTCTCCTCCACATAAAGGTACATTATGCCTCAAAGTGATTAAATGAATGAGCCACCTCACAACAAAACCAACGTTATGTGTTTGCGACCAGCATGGATCCAGACCAGCCTGCGCATCCGCACAGTTTGATCAGAATCCATGCTGTTCGCTATCAGTTTCTCTACTTGTTATAGGGTTTGTAAGCGAACAGCATGGATCCTGATCAAGGCTGGTCTGAATTCATGCCGGTCGCAAACGCATAAAGTTGGTTAGGTAGTGACGCGGCTCAAACATTCATTCTTTAGAAAAGGCAAACATAACTTTTATAAGATTTAAATAATGGTTTTAAAGCATTGTAGATGGGTCTGAAATTCTCTGTCATAAAAGTAGAAAATGTAAACATTAAGTACTATTTTGAAAGGAAGTCAAAATACTAAATAACTACATATTTTACTATATGCCAAAACGCAAAGGATGCAAAAGATGGTTCAATTAATTGGCCATTGAGGAACTTTTTTGGAAACTATTACAGGACAAAAATATGAAAGGCTTTTGAAAAATGAAAATATAGAAAGGGCCATTAAAAAAACTAAGATAACTATAAACAAGACTGACATATCAAAATCAAGTAACAAGATTATCCAATCAAATGCAAGTGTTACAATATGAAGAATATAAACTTTAACTAAGTAAATCACAAACACTAAAGCTGATCACAGTAAGTGTATAGTCATGCACATAAAACATGAAAATAATATATCAAATTGTGATAAATTATTTATGTAAGACAAGAAATACTGATAACTTTAAAGGATGCATGAACTGAATAGAGGATATTAAATGAGTGTAGGTTTAATACTAAATTTATTGAACGAGTTGAATAAAATCATATTATGCGTGCATAATATTGTTTTATTCAACAAGTTCAATAAATTTAGTATTAAACCTACAGAAATATAATTTTCTATTTAACACGTATATAAAAAAAGAATGGTAAACTGTTTCACAGTATATAAACGATTTGAACCCCAACCGGATCTTGTGAGAAGATTTTAGTGTCAGCCATATTCTGCCACTTTACTTGTTTACGATATTGGTATTATATTGATACTGATGGACGTTAGGTTAGTAAATCTATATTTATATTATAAGAGAGAAACTTTATTAAACGTCTAAGTTATGCAAAACATAAACGTTAGCACGAAGGCTATAAAATAATCGAAACTCACGAACAGCTTTCAGGTGATCAACACTGAACACGAACAAAAATCCGTCTTATTCCAATGTTGATTTAGTTAAACATTGAATTGTGATATCGAACTACTAAAGTAATCAATAACAAACGATAATTTAGTCATATGCATAACATATTGCTGTATCTTGAACATAAATTTAAGAGTTTTACCAAGGAGGTAATTTCTGTAAACTGAACGTTACTTGCTGGTGATTGTGAACCCTACTTGTGAGTTTACGAATTTTATCTGTACCCTGACTTGTGAGTATTTTTAAAGATTTATTGGAGAAAAAGTTTACGTTCATTGCGATTTTGTATCAATTATTGCCAGAAAATATAAATGATTGTAATAGAATTTTAGTATATAAGGTGGGATCTAAGGTATTTACCGAGAATTGGTTTAACTGATAATATTGTTAATCATTTGTTTAATAAAATATATAATGCTATGTATATTTTTCTTTCGGATCACCATGGAAGAATACAACTGCATAATTATACTGTTCAGGAAAGACTACGAATTTCAATGCCATCATTGACCACATAATTATAATTATTCTCCATCCAGACTGCAACTTGAAAATAAGAATAAATAATGATAAACTTAAAAATTTCAGCGTCACAGCCAATAACGTAAACGAAAAAAAGAAGTTTATAACACCAATAGCTGAAACACTAACAATTAAAATTTCAAAATTTCCCGAATATTCTCCGTTTAAAAAGATGCCAAAAGTGTCGACGCCCATGAAAGATATACAAGAATAAAAGTTGTACATGTCAGAATTAAATAGAAAGTCAATGAATTTCTGAGAATATAAAAAAGTGTTTAAAAGAGCAGAATGAAATCAACGGTAGGTGTAAAGCTTTCAACATGTTGAAATAAGTAATCTGCAAAAAAATCTTGTAATGATATTTCGAGGTTTATTGATACATGACGTTATATAACGGTCACGTCAAAACTAACAACAATGCCGTTGAACTAAATATAAAAAAATTATAGTACATACAGGCCTCGACATAAGCGGTGGTCCATTGGTCCGAGACCACCTGATTTTGGCAAGGACCACCTAATTTTACAGGCAACTGTTCCGTTAGACCACTTGAATTTTCCAAATGGTGCAGGGCTCATCTGGGAGAATGGTGATTTGGTCGAAAAATGTGTTCTATAATTGTTGTTTAAAACCATTTCTCCGATGTACAGGTATATGTTCATTCATCTCATTAGTTCAAAAAGATCTTAAGACATCCATAACTTTTTATTAACTCGCTAACAGTGTAGAAAATTATTTTAATAATTAAAGTATAAAATTCATTCAAATGTCTCTAGTACTGCATTGAATTTATAACATTGTATCACTATGGGATATCGGATAAACACATGAATAATGGTGCAAACAAAGGCAAAGGAAAAATAAATTAAATATTTAGTAATCTTTGGCTACTTTTTTAAACGATCAGAGATCCAATTTTTTCTTATCTAAAGTACTTTAAAAGGTTATAAATACTTTGTGAAAAATAAATAAATTTCAACAAACAAGCATGTATAATAAATATGTGAGGAAGATAAGCTCAATAATAATGTAGGACTTTTTCTGTTTATCATTAATATTTCATTGTTTCAAAGACAAGAATATAATAACTTAATAGTTTAATTAAAAATGTTAATCTATAAAAAGCAATTATTATTCTTATAAGATGTACCAGGAAACAGCAATGAGTATTTGAATAACAGTAAGGAAATAAGTCATTCACAAATGGTTTCACTATTACCTAACTTGAGTTGCGGAAGAAGTCACTTAACCGAAGTACTGTCATGTATTTTTCAATGAGATAATAAATACTAAATAGGATTACAAAGACTTACCATCTGATCTAAGATTGAAATAGAAAAAATACATGTTTTCTTCAGTTATTATAAATCTAATAATAAATATGTCTCTGTCACCAATTTTAACTGTAGTTCTTCTAAAACTGAAGTTTCCTTAAAAACAAATGAGTAAAAAAACGATGGACCACCTGTATTCAGAAAGGACCACCTGAATTTTGGATCCAGTGGTCCGTAATACCACCTGCTGAAAAAGTTAGTGTCGAGACCTGACATATGTAATATTTTAGCTTTATATCTTTCCAAAGAAAAATGAATGGTAAGTGAAAATGAGGTTTGTTAGTTAATTATTCCTATCAAGAAATAATTGACTTTCTGATTCGTATAAACAGCCACTTCATGCCGGTATTTTCGTAGACAGTGAAAACATGACGAAGCTCCTCCATTCATATGCAGTTTTAGTTACTTACATAGAACTAAAACATGTACCCTTCTCTTGTGACACAATAACTTCATATTCTGCACAATAAAATTTGGAACATACGACAAAAACACAATAAAAATCATCAAAAGAGACTCG
Organism: Ruditapes philippinarum; assembly: GCF_026571515.1. Lineage (NCBI taxonomy): Eukaryota > Metazoa > Mollusca > Bivalvia > Venerida > Veneridae > Ruditapes > Ruditapes philippinarum. The sequence continues at coordinate 73,001 of NW_026860090.1, forward strand.
CAAGTAATGGTTCAGTGAAAACACAAGTAGGGTACAGATCATTAAAATTGTTTTAGCAAGACGGGTACAGTTATCAGAAATGTCGCCTCTATTATTTACTATGTTTTATCAATATTCAAAGATATTTTCACAAGTGTCTGTCCGGTAACATGAGGTTAAGACAATAAATTAAAGATTCAGATACAAGTTATAGTGAAGTAAAACAATTTTAGGCATACATTTGGTTGTGTAATCGGCGTGTGTTGACATAAACGAAACATGAGGCGAAGAGCACAGCGTTTTATGTGCAAATATTTTACGAAGAAGGTTATGGATGTATATTTAAGCAAAGATTAATTATTTCTTAATATGATTCAAATGTTAACATACCGTAACATATTAAAATCAAGCCGATTTTTAATAGTTTAATGTGTCATTACGCCTGATTGTACGTTTAGATGCTGAATTCTTCTCACAAGATCCGGTTGGGGTTCAAATCGTTTATATACTGTGTGTTTAAAAAAGTAATTTTACAATGACGTGCCTATAGTGTAACACTTACATTAGCGCGCTTTACTGCTATGTTTATATATTGCAAATGAAGTCGGTCAAAATGTTATTACACTAGTGTAATATTGTTTTTATTTAATGGCTTTAATTTACACTCCTGCGCCGTGATTTATGTGATAATAAAAGATATATGCATGTTATTCTATGTAAAACATGAAATAAGGTGTATAATACAAACTCATGAAGATAAAACGTGAAATGCATTTAAGTTTATTAATGACATGAAATATTGATGTTTACGACTATATTGATGTCTATGTGTAATTCTATATAAAACATGAGATAAAAAATTGATACTAAATCTGTCTTGTTAAACTTAAAAGTTAAAATAGGCCAAGTTAAAGTGTTAAAGTTGGTATACTATGTATTCAAGCAAAATATGTTGTGGGATAAAAATTACCTCTATTTAATCAGCTCTTGTAAGGTACCATTTGTCAGACTACTATAATAATTTTCCCAATGGACTTATATTATAATGACCACTAAACCAACCTTAAAATTGAGTATACTCATGCTAAACATGCCTGACATTCATTAATATGATCTTGCTGGAGTTTTGATAATGTTTATAATTAGTTTATCTTCAATAGCGAATACTTCTTCTACAGAGCAAATAACTATTATAACAACAGTATCAATTCTCTCAAAATTAAGACTTCCCAATGAATTTGACCTATCAAGAGCAGCACCTTTTTGCTGTATCCAAAGTCTTTGTATCCCACTGGGTTTTTGCTCCGTAGACTAGAGCTTGTACTGGTTATTAACAAGTCATTTTACCTTACAAATGTATTAAAAAAATAAACTGAACTTCTTAAAACATGCACAAAAGTATACACAAAATATAAGTATTATACAAAAATAAAGGTAACATGCAAACAAAAGACCAAAACAAAAATAATGTCATCGTAAGTGTTGCAAAGTTCATAATTTTACACATAATGCATGCGAAGCAATCACTAAATATTATGCATAGAATGTCGACCTAAAAGCAGGTGTCAATATTACCACAATACCTCAGGGGCCCTTTAAAATTAGTAACTGGTACCTATAAATTCCCTTTTTTTTTTTTAAAAAAAAGAACAACAAATAAATAAACAAACAAAACCCTGTCAGTGACCATTTTCCCCAGACTTTGGAAAATGCATCTTATTTTCTGTTAACTTAACGCTTCAGCTGTCTACCAAACATGGGCATACATCGTCCACTTTACACTGTCCCTTTGGCTTTATGATTTTAACATCCCATTTAACAGGCTAGTAATAAAGTGGTCAATTAATCCCTGTTACTCTTCACTTATGATATATATACATGCATACTGTTTTTACATTTTTGTTTCTTTGTTTTTATACTAAATTTTACCATTGTTTTTGTAATCATATATGAAAGTTCTACATAATATTATTGCGCCAAAATATATACATGTACATTGTTGTCTTTGACATTGTACAGTGCTGACATTATTTCTGGTAGATAACTAAAATTATACCAGTAGTTATACCTGTAGAAACAATGTATTTTTGACTAAAATAATAGAGTTTTGAGAAATGGACTATATTACTAATCAATTTTCACTTTTCACAATTACTTTCTTCCATGAAAACTTAAAGTATACATTTTTTTTTCTTTTGAAATCTTATTTTCTTTTTTAAATAAATTCCTGTAATACTGCGAATTCACTTATATTCGTGGGCATGAAAGTTCGTGGTTTTATCAAAACGGGCATTTTCGTGGGTTCTTAAATTCGTGGATTTTCGTTTTCTTGTAAAAAAAAAATTCAGTAACCTAATGCAAAGTAATCTTAATCGCCGAACATTTTTACTTACAACATGTACATATCTTTACTTGTCACACAGCGGTTGTCAATTAATTTAATCCTTGCCTCTGGGTATAACTCTAATACAGCACAGTTACTGCCGATAATTGACTACAATTAACACATTTATGTGACATGATATGCACCTCCATTGGACACAATGCCCCTGTAATTCGCCGATGTAAACATCGCATAATTTATACGACACCTGGCACGTTTAAACCAGCGAGTTTAAAAGTTTACACTTAACATATTTGACAGTAACTACACGCAACGTCACAGCGACTGTGTAAATTTACATGCATATAAATCATTCTCGGTAAGTAACACGAGTTTATGTGGATCTTGTAAAAGTCGGTGGTGTCTTTGATATTTAGGGAATAGCATTCGCACAAATACTGATTAAAATTCATATAAACTGGATCATTTAAAAATGACAGAAGAATGTACAATAAATCTGTTTTAGCGATCGTATTTTTTTATAGTTTTGTGTACTTAAGACATTAATATCAAAGACTTTTTTTAAATTAATAAGAGCAAACGGACAATTTTTATTAGCGCTAATTATTGCACTGCCTGGGTTTCCATATTAACTTGATTATGTCAAGTATTCTTGTAAACACAATCAAGTCCTAGTAGACTACAACGATCAAGTATGTTTATGCGACATTTGTGACATATAATCAAGTTTTCTTTCAAATTTTTTAAATATTGCAAACGGATTTAATATGTCACTAACCTGGTTATCTGTCTGTACAAGTTTACATTCATTTCACGAAATATCGGCCGGAAAAGAGCCGACGCATGTTTGTAATAGATAGAACAGAGACAGGGTAAGAAGTATTTGTTGGGATAAAAGTTCGTCGGATCTTAAATTCGTGGATTGACCTACCCACGAAAACCACGAAAATTTGTGCCCCACGAATAATAATGATTTTACAGTACTCAGTGATTTTTCCCCTGTATTTTACAGCCAAAAGTTTCCGCTGCGCAAAATAAGTATATTTTCACCTTCAAATGCTTCTATTTTCCCCAAAAATGCCATGTGCACATGCTTCACTAGGACAATGACTTAACAGCAGTTGCTTATATCAGCTAGAAGACAGAAAGCTGTCCCTATAGAAATGCCTCTGCTTTGTACCATGCATGCTAAATCGAATTGAAATTAGAAAATCTTATAAAATGTTTGAGTAAATTTCATTTTCAGTTTGTTATGCAACAATATAATTATGCCCCTTTTCTGAGTTTTCCCGCTATATTTTCCCCTCCAGAAAGCCACAGGTTGTTTCGAAAATTGACAAAAAAAATTCACTGTTTGATATTTTCCAGAAAAATATGTAATAAAATGTCAGGCTGAGTAAGGGTTAAATTTCAAATCAAAATTTTTTCGAAAAAGTCACACTTTATATCCACAAGCTTCCTGAATTTGTTTCAAGAATTTACCGTCCTGTGTGTCAATGGATGAATCTCCGACTTGGCCATCTTCGTACACAAAGAAAAATCGTGTGCACACATTGTCCGGTTCAGGACATACCCATATCGCATTGTTCTTCTTCAACGGAGATGTGATCACCTCACATATGGCAATACATGTAATATTGCTAGAAGTTAAGAATCGAGTCTTTGTATCTGGCTTGGACTTGTTTTTGTTCACGCTGTGGGAGCCATAACCCATCCTGGAATACCCCATA
>NW_026860091.1:0-18031 GCF_026571515.1 Ruditapes philippinarum
AAATATTTTTTTCAAGCTTTGTATACCATTTGATGAAGATCTAGACCAATAACTTACATGCACAATATCAGATCGTTGGATCACTCCATTTATCCTGAACATTTATTTATATAGCGCAAAATGACCAAAAATTTAAAAACGTTGCAACGCTTTTAACTAAAATTAGACTTTGAATCACGAAAAAACATTGATTTTCCAATAATAATGAGTAAAATTTTCTATAATCTCTAGCATATTTTCCTTACATTAAATGAATAAGTCCATCAATGCAAGAATTAAGATTTTTATTCTTTAAGCTTTTGGACCTCAGTGGAGCTCCTTTAAACAGTGGACTGTTTCTATGTTACAGGGTATAAATGTTGCAGTAGTTGGAGTGGCAACTGTTCAATCAACAGCTGTCATGGCTTGTCAGGGGAAAACTAAAGAGGCGCAGGCACACATGTAAGTTTCAGTTGACACTGAATTATTCTTATTGAAAAGCTAATTTAATTAAAGATATACTATGCTCAAATTTGATGTTAGAAAATATTGATAATTGCTACACAGTCTCTTTGTAAATATAAAAAAAACATGTTTTATGTTGTGGTTAAGTGCAGTACAATATAAGAAATTGTACATATCAATTTTCATCTTCTAGCATGACTGTACAGATATTCTAGATAGCCAAACAAAAATTGATTTCTGAGCCTTTGTTTTCAGTCTTTAAAGCAATTGATTGATTTGGTTGGTCCAATGCCAGAATTAAATGATTATGGGTTGTTTGTTTGGCTCCATGCCAAATGATTTTGGGTTGGTTGGTTGGTCCCATGTTGTTGGTTGCAAGCAAGATTTAAATTATTATAAATTGATTAATTGGTTGGTTGCATGCCAGATTTTAGTTATTGTTGGTTGACTAGTTGGTCCCATGCCAGAAGACCTTCAGTAGTGTGTGTTATAGCTTATAAACATGATCACTGTTGATTTTTGTAAATAAATCAATTCATATGGTTCAAAAGATTACATACAGTCAGAAGAATGTTACAGAAATTTGACAGTCTATATCATACTTATATGCAAAATATTACGAAGAAAGAAAATTTATATGGCTAGAGACATAGAAATCAGAATCTCCATGAAAATTGACTTGACAAATATTAAATTTTAGTGTTATATGAAATAACAATTCATGTTAGATCCTATATTCATGCGTGCATCTGTAACTGTTTATGATTACAGACGCTCTGTTCAGAAAATGATGAAACGAGGGGCTAAGGAGGGAATGCAATTAGAGGAGCAACTTGCCTTCAGAAAAGAGTCTGAGAGCCTTAGAATGGAACTCAGGAAAGCTGCTGTAGAAGATGTAAGTGTGTCATTACCCTTAATCACATGAACTTTCTGTAATGGATTTGCCCAGCTTTTAATTTGGAACAGTCCATTCAAAGATTAATGGATTTGAAAATATAAAAATAACTTGAGCTACCACCAGAAATAAGCCTGGTCAGAGTAAACAGATTTGGCTCTATATTGGTGGTAAAAGGTTATCACTTTCAATCATAGCAGAGATACTATGAGCCTTGGAATGTTAGTTGTAGTAATAATTAGCTCACCTGTCAAAAAGTGACAGGGTGAGCTTTTGTGATCGCTTTTCGTCCGGCGTCCGTCCGTCTGTCGTCCGTAAACTTTTACTTTAAATGACATCTCCTCATAAATCACTAAGCCAATTTCATCCAAACTTCACAGGAATGTTTCTTTGGTGGTCATCTTTTAAAATTGTTCAAAGAATTTAATTCCATGCAGAACTCTGGTTGCCATGGCAACCGTAAGAAAAGACTTTTAATATCTTCTTTTAAAAAACCCAAAGAGCTAGAGCTTAGATATTTGGCATGAAACATCTTCTAGTGAGTGTCTACCAAGTTTGTTCAAATAAAAGCCCTGGGGTCAAAATTGGCCCCGCCCCAGGGTGTCATTGATTTTCCTTATATGCATATAGTAAAATCTTCAAAAATCTTCTTTTAAACAACCCAAAGAGCTAGAGCTAAGATATTTAGCATGAACCATGTTCTAATGATTGTCTACCAAGTTTGTTCAAAGAAAAGCCCTGGGGTCAAAATTGGCCCCGCCCCAGGGGGTCATTGATTTTCCCTATATGCATTTAGTAAAAACTTAAAAAATCTTCTTTTAAAGAACCCAAATATCTAGAGCTAAGTTATTTAGCATGAAACATGTACTTATGGGTGTCTACCAAGTTTGTTCAAATAAGAGCCCTTGGGTCAAAATTGGCCCCGCCCCAGGGGTCATTGACTTTCCTTATATGTGTAAAGCAAAAACTTAAAAAATCTTCTTTGAAAAAACCCAAATAGCTAGAGTTTAGATATTAGGCATGAAACATCTTCTAGTGAGTGTCTACAAAGTTTGTTCAAATAAAAGCCCCGGGGGTCATTGATTTTCCTTATATGTGTATAGCAAAAACTTAAAAAATCTTCTTTGAAAAAACACAAATAGCTAGAGTTTAGATATTAAGCATGAAATTTAAGTGGGTGTCTACAAAGTTTGTTCAAAAAAAATCCCTGGGGTCAAAATTGGCCCTGCTGGGGGGGGGGGAAGGGAAGTATCATTTATTTTCCTTTTATATGTGTATAGTAAAAATTTAAAAATTCTCTTTTAAAAAGCCTAAAGAGCTAGAGTTTAGATACTTATCATGAAACACCATTGAGTGAGTGTCTACCAAGTTTGTTCAATAAAAACCCTGGGGTAAAAATTGGACCTGCCGGTGGGGGGAGGGTCATTGTTTTCATTATATGTGTGTAGTAAAAACTTCACATCTTCTTTAAAAAACTCAAAGACCTAGAGCTTAGATATTTAGCATGAAACATCTTCTAATGGGTGTCTACCAAGTTTGTTCAAATAAAAGCCCTTGGGTTTAAACTGGCCCCGCTCCTGGGGCCTATATACAGGTGAGTGACTTCAGGGCCATCATGGCCCTCTTGTTTTCTTTTTTACTTATACCACACGTGTACAGCTAGGAAAGCATGCATTATTGTGTAGAATGACCACAGACTCTACACTATTAGCTGCTGTTAATTATATAGATACTGGAATCCTTCGGACTTGTAAAGATTGACAAAATTGTCAATGACTGAAATACATAAAAAGCAGAGTCTTTACAACTCAGATTGTAATACTTCACATTATTAAGTTTTTATCATGAATAAAAGCAATTTCTCATTTAATTGGCACATATTCATGAATTTATAATTAGCTTATGACAACTTTAACTCCATACTAAATTGCTGCCCGTTTAAATGTTTTATAATATTATTAGATAATGTTGAAAATAGTCATTTCTTAAAAAAGTTAAGAAAGTTTTATAAAATTTCATTTTTTTTGTCAGGACATTTCAAGGAGATCAGATCAGAGGACCAAGATTTTCACATCAAACAAGACTACATCAAGTAATATGTACCATGGATCTTCGGCCCCTTTAAAGATGAAAAAGATGAAGTCTAGACAAGTTGATAATGATTTAGTGGTTCAACAATATCTCAATTATCAGAGTTAAATGTTCACATTGATGATGCTTTTGTTAAAGAACATTATAATTACAAGAGTGAAATGTTCACATTGATGATGCTTTTGTTCAAGAACATTATAATTACAAGAGTTAAATGTTCACATTGATGATGCTTTTGTTTAATAACATTACAATTACAAGAGTTAAATGTTGATGTTGCTTTGTTTATGACAACACTGATGGCACTTTCATGCAATGTCATTAAAAAAAGCAATGGTCACAGGGAATTGAAGTTACCATAGCAATGAAGAAATAATGGCATCATTGGAGTATTCTGAAAAGTATAGATTTCACTATAATTTTAATATTTTCTTACATTCATGCATATTTTTATTATATATGTATTTACCGAATCTATCACATGTACAAATATATCCATTAAATCCATTGTGTGATGGTCTTATAAAACCCATTGTGTGATGGTCTTATAAAATCTATGGTGAGATGGTCGTACAAAATCAATTGTGATATGGTCCTACAAAATCCATTGTGAGATGGTCATACAAAATCCATTGTCTGATTGTCTTACAAAATCCATTGTGAGATGGTCATACAAAATCCATTGTCTGATTGTCTTACAAAATCCATTGTCTGATTGTCTTACAAAATCCATTGTGAGATGGTCATACAAAATCCATTGTCTGATTGTCTTACAAAATCCATTGTCTGATTGCCTTACAAAATCCATTGTGAGATGGTCATACAAAATCCATTGTCTGATTGTCTTACAAAATCCATTGTGAGATGGTCATACAAAATCCATTGTCTGATTGTCTTACAAAATCCATTGTGAGATGGTCATACAAAATCAGTTGTGAGATGGTCTTTCAAAATCCATTTAAATCACATACAATTTTCATATCCAGGTATGCCTGTAATAATCTCGTATCAATGTTTCCAGTGTTAGAAAAGCAGGAACAGACAACTTATAATGTGACTTATGCCATAATTTATTTTGCAAGTTTTGTTTTTAAAATTTTTTGTTATATTATAATTATTATATGCATAAAAATTCATATTGACAATTTGAAATGTTTTTATTATACTCATATGTTGAAAGAAGTGTAATATTCCTTAATCTTATTATTGATATATATATATATATATATTGAATATATCTTTTTTGTAAATAACAGGAACACTTTTGTTTTGTTGTGTTTTTGCTGTCAAAATAAGCATTCCTTTATTTTTATTGACATTCTGTTGATACACAATAGCTGTTATTTTGTTATTTAAGTTTCCTCGTTACTTTTTAGTAAGATTTTTTTTAATTTTCTTTTTTTTTAATTTTCTTTTCTTTTGTTGTTGTTTTGCGGAGAGGGGTTCAGTTAAAAATTCTTTTCTGAAAAAAAAAATTAAAAATGGGGAAAATTCCATTCTAGTAATAAGCAAATTATTGAGTATATTCTTCTTATGCAATATGTAACAGAATCACGCTATCCAGCAAAGCGGGGTAGCTGTGTTTTCTTTGGAGATCTGGTTTTATATATTTTATGCATTGTTTAAATTGATGAATATCTTTTATTTTCATTTTTATGATTCACTTGCATTATGACATATTGAGGGTTTAAATTTAGTTTACAAAATTCACATTTGTATATATAACTGTTACATATTCGTATTTTGTGTTTATTAAAACATTTACTATATTTGCTTGTCTTGCTTTTATAAACAGTATGTTAGCAGAATGCATGGATTAAGTCTAAGGATTGGAATTTCATTTTACTGGACTAACCAGTGCTGGTATCTTATTAGAAACATAGCTGTGACTCCTATCAGGATCAAACCTGGATCCTCTAGTGACAGATGTCCTGATCAGTTGACTACTTCACATCTTAATTCCACACTAATTTCCTGCACTAACCACCTTGGTAATATTTGTTAATTCAAATAAATAAATATGACATAATTGTATGTCGTGTAGACTTTAATAATTTCACGTTTCACAATTTTTAAGTATGTTTAATAAAACTATAGTCGCCAAGCAAATGAGTTGTGACGAGCAATGGTTCATAGTGCCTTAAATAGTGTGCAATGAGCTATTTGTTCATGTAATAAGTGTAGTCTGGATTACCTGCCCTTTTCTTGCCGTTCAATAGTACTAAATTTTATAGTAAGACGAGAACCAGTAATTATAAGTGTGTTAATAGTGTGTAAGGAGCTATTTGTTCATATATAGTGGCGTAAATAGTGTGTAAGGGGCTATGTATTTTGATACGTGGCCAGTGGTTACGTTCAAAGTGGCGTGAACAGTATGATGGTGGTGGTGTTAGTAGTTTACCCTCTAGGTCATCTGAGTACAGTTCAGTCACGGTAGGCTGTCAAGTAGTTTACTAGTACTTGTTGCCGCAACTTTTGCAAGGAACGGATTACTTCTGTTCATGCCAGGGCATAGGTACAGTGCGAATGACCGTAGAAGAGATTTCATGTATTGAACTATCCGGACGGTCGTGAACAGAATGGGGTAAATTCCATCAAAATTTATATACTCATTCGTGATCAAAATATCTAAATGAAGTATAATTTGACAGTTTATTACTATATATTCTAGATCGAAAAGGGTTTGAAGTTATAAGAACATGGACATACACTTATTTATACATGAACTAGTAGGGTTATATATGCAATACTAGTTTTGATTTGAAACATTGGTCATATTGAAAGGAAACATGCAACGTGGTCCAAGAATTTTTTTGTGGTAACCAGCGTTCCTTCGTTACTTCTAACAGTGTCTATGTCACATTTATCTGATTTTTAGCTCACCTGTCACAAAGTGACAGGGTGAGCTTTTGTGATCGCTTTTCGTCCGTCGTCCGTCCGCCCGTAAACTTTTACTTTAAATGACATCTCCTCATAAACCACTAAGCCAATTTCATCCAAACTTCACAAGAATGTTCCTTTGGTGGTCACCTTTAAAAATTGTTCAAAGAATTTAATTCCATGCAGAACTCTGGTTGCCATGGCAACCGAAAGAAAAAACTTTAAATATCTTCTTTTAAAAAACTCTAAGAGCTAGAGCTTAGATATTTGGCATGGAACATTTTCTAGTGAGTGTCTACCAAGTTTGTTCAAATAAAAGCCCTGGGGTCAAAATTGGCCCCGCCCAAGGGGGTCATTGATTTTCCCTATATGCATATAGTAAAAACTTAAAAAATCTTCTTTTAAAGAACTCAAAGAGCTAGAGCTAAGATATTTAGCATGAAACATGTTCTAAATGGTGTCTACAAAGTTTGTTCAAATAAAAGCCCTGGGGTGAAAATTGGCCCCGCCCCGGGGGTCATTGAGTTTCCTTATATGTGTGTATAGCAAAAACTTTAAAAATCTTCTTTGAAAAAACCCAAATAGCTAGAGTTTAGATATTAAGCATGAAACATCTTCTAGTGAGTGTCTACAAAGTTTGTTCAAATAAAAGCCCTGGGGTCAAAATTGGCCCCGCCCCGGGGGTCATTGATTTTCCTTATGTGTATTGCAAAAACTTAAATTTCTTCTGTGAAAAAACTTGAATAACTAGAGTTTAGATATTTAGCATGAAACATCTTCTAGTAAGTGTCTACAAAGTTTGTTCAAATAAAAGCCCTGGGGTCAAAACTGGCCCCGCCCCAGGGGTGTCATTTTGTTAACTCTATGTGTATAGTAAAAACTTAAAAAATCTTCTTTGAAAAAACCCAATGAGCTAGAGCTTAGATGTTTAGCATGAAACATCTTCTTATGGGTGTCTACCAAGTTTGTTCAAATAAAAGCCCTTTGGTTAAAATTGGCCCTGCCAGGGGGAGGGGGGAGGCCTATATATAGGTGAGCGACCTCAGGGCCATCATGGCCCTCTTGTTATATATTACATTCAAAATTGTACTGCATGACTTTCATGCTAATTACGAGCTTCGGTGTGCCCCAGTGTTTGTTTGTTTGTTTTGGGTTTTACGTCACATCGACACATTATAGGTCATATCGCGACGTTCCAGCTTTTACTGGTGGAGGAAGACCTCAGGTGCCCTTCCGTGCATTATTTCAGGCACGAACGGGCACCTGAGTAGAACCACCGACGTTCCGTAAGCTAGCTGGATAGCTTCCTCACATGAAAGAATCCAAAGTCCCTGTCGGGATTTGAACCCACAGCGGTGAGGGGCAAGTGGTTTGAAGTTAGCGACGTGCCCCAGTGTAGCCAAGGCGCTGCGTAATACAAATGAATGTATTTGTAAGAAATATGCACATTCTACATTCACCACATTCACAAGTTGGATGTCTAATGACAATTTTCAATTTGAGAACTACATCATGTACACATTCAGATGTGAAGTAGTTTTTCTGGGTCCAGAAAATGCTTAATATAGTATTAACACCATTGTAATAGGCGCCTGTGAACAGGCAGTACGAATTGCATAGATGGTGAAGTAACAGTAAAATAGTTCATATATTAAGTATTAGTAAATGCAAAAGATCTAATACAAGTTAATTTTAAAAATTCAATACCATAATGCAAGATAGTATTACATTTTGTCATACACATCACAAGATTTTATTACTAGTATACATTATACAAAAATTAAACATTTCAATGCAAGACAGTGGTGAATATTCATTATACGAACTACAAATTATTAGTGTAGATAAAAACATGTGTAAAACATCTCACTTATATGTACAATGTAATGCAATTGCAAGTTAAATATTTAGTATAATGATGATATTGATTAATTGATACATTTGATAATATGAGGTTATACTAGTAATACATTGTCGAGTATAATACTGAATTCTTTATTGGATGAGTGCACATCTGTCGAAACTATATTGGACGAAGTGCTAACCGAGTCTCATATAGAATTGAAGGCCAGCTACTCATAGCGTTTGAATATTGATATCTCACCACCTTCTGTCTCCCGAGATATCAATTTTCCGATGCTTCTCATGTCACAATACAAAGCTTCTGAAAGCTACTAAAACATAAAACACGTATTCTGTATGTATCCGACACATTACACATTGAAATATTATAACATCAGGTTGTCCTATATATTGATGATCTAAATGCCTTTTCTTAGAACAAAGGTACAAGTATTCGAATATTTTAACTACAAAATGTTAGAAATACATGTATTCTGTGATTTCAAAAATCAGAAATGTTGCCCATCTGCTGTTCCGTGGTCATCTGCTGCTCCATGGTCATCTGCTGTTTCGTGGATTTTATCAGTGCCCGCTTGCACATGCTCTAGTTCACACTGGCTGTCTTGCAATCTACAATGATCATTTCTTTCTTTCCTTGCTTTCCTGAATCTAATGATTGCAAATGTAGCCAGAAGAACACATACTAACGTTGCTGCTGACGATATGAAAATAATTGACGATATGGATGCGGAAGCAGCCGATACTGTACCGCCAGTTTTCTCTTCTATAACAGGCAGATCTGCGTTATCCGAGTAGAGATTTTTCATTTCTGCTAACGCGTGGTCCATTTTAGCCTGTGCGTTTATATATTTTTTCACCTCTTCACCTAGTGATTCCATTTCTGTCATTTTCTTAAAGGCTTTCTCATTGTTATACCATTTGCCATCAATCATTAAAACAATGTCCGTATAGTTTGCTTCTGGGGCTTTTGGCCTGCTGATGTAGGGCGGTCTTTTCAGAATTGGAAGTTGTTGTTCCCCACCTTTTTCTGTGTTTTCAGAGCATAAAACGATTTCACAATCAGAGATTATTTCAATTGTTTGATGGATATAACCATGCGGGCATCGTTTTGGAAATACTCTGACACCATCAGTATGTGTTCCATTTATAGAAAGTGCAAGTGGGTTTCCAGTATCGCAACTGAAGAAACCACCAAAGCTCACGCCGATATCGCTTTCCTTTTCAGAAGCACAAATAGAGATACCTTCTCCCAATACCAACGGAAAAAAATCAGTTGGACAAGAGCTTCCTCCGGTAAGGCTGTTGATTCTGGAATCGGAATATATGCCGCCAAATATGTACCTTTGATCAAGTGTTCTGTTTCCGCCGCTGCGAGCGCACCAAAAAGCTGTGTATCTACCTTCGCTATGAGATGCCCATTTTTTACACTTCTTAGGCCACCAACCTTTACATGTTTTATGAGACGTAGAAGCGCTTATTGATTTTGAAAATAGTTTGATATCTATATATCCCTCAGGGCAAGTCAAGTTCCTAGTCAATGGGTTTTTCAGAACATGGTCTTTGCATATATCTCCAGCATCAGATATTGACATTGTGCAACTTTGAAAAACACCACCAAAATACATACTTTTATCTTTTATTCCATCACAGACACTATTGTCAGCAACATTCACCTTGATGTCATAGTTTTTACTTCTCGGATCCATACATCCTCTATATGTGTTATGCTTGTAGTAACTTATGAAAGCATCCTTCACGCCTTGCTCAACTTTCATGACGGTTGACAAGGGCAGGTCTGGTAAAGTCGAAGTTGAAACTAATTCATAAATAGGAACTCCATTTCTATCAATGGCTACAAGTTCATTATCGAGGGAGTCTGTCCATTCTGCAACTGAAGTATTTTTATCAAAATATTTACCACCAAATGTCTTGATGACTGAATATGATATCTTGTCGTTATATTCCTTCACGGTTTCTTCTTTTTTAGTGTTGTTGTATCCAAATTCAAGGCCACCGCCCACAGTGACTCCATCATATATAGTGCTAAAAGATATTCCGGCAGCGATTTGCCAGCTTTTCGTTTCAGTGTCACCTTTTTTTGTCGAGTTTGAATCGATATGATCCTCTTTGAACAGAATGGCGCCTGCGTCAATACTTGTTTGAACGTGTGTTCCAAAGTCCCTTATAAGTATTTGGCATTGATATATGGCATGTTGATCATAGTTACTATAGTAACTCGATGCTATCTCCAGCAACCTTTGTTTAAATGATGGATGTAAAGATGCGTTTGGGTCCGACACAATGCGATACCTGTTATACCGAGCCTCCACCCTCGCTATGTGTTTGACCGTGCTACTCTTAGAAAAGTGCGTTTTAGCTTTTGATATCCAAATGAGAACGATCCGCTGACTTTAACATCACCTTTTCCTACATTAGCATTAATTCCTCCATTGATTGAATGAGCATTGGTTGAAGTGTAATCATTCATACTACTCATCATCTGGGCGAAAATGTCCACGTGACTTTGTTTTATAGGTATCAGTAACACGTTGTCCGGAATAAGATATTTTCCATCTTCTGTTAGTTTACATTGGTGGTATTTTTTATCCAAAATTTGAGCAAGCTCAGTATTTTGAAGATTGTCCCATCCTATACCTGGAAGAACTTCAAATATTTCAAACTTCCCTTTGATTAGTTCGGTACATTTAAGTGGATGTCCGTCAATGTAATCATCCTTTGGTGCGTCTTCCAATTCAGCTTTGACATTTGCTTCAACAGCTCCTTCTCTATAAACAAGAAGTAACAGCACACAGAACCGATACATTTTATTTGTCTTAATCATTAACTATTCTTCTTTTTTCGAAATATCTTTTAAAACTGAGGAGTGTACACAAAAACAGAAAAAATGGGCAAGAACACAGTTTTATAGTATTTTAAGTCAATGCGGTAATGAATGAATAAATTTCCTGTTATAACAAGTTGTCGCAGCGCACACAAAAGGATTATTTAAAGTTGTGATTTTATCTTTACATTTGCAGCAGCATCTCGAAAGAAAAACTATAAAAAGCTTAATGACAAGTGTTAAAATATATATGTGTAGCTTTTTCTTAAAATCACCTTATACCTTTACAAACATACAAACTTTGTTAAAGGTTTAAACAAATAAATATGCTTAATCATCATAACTTCAAATACATTTTTTCCCAATGGATTTGCAAAAAAAATAAGTATTACCTAATGTTACAGCTTTTACTAAAATATTCTGTCACGGAAGGCCTGAAATTGAATTAATGATGACGTCCAATAGACTGTTTGGTAATGTTAGTTGACCAACTCGGAAATCAGACCCATAATTTCGAGATTAAGTCTCGCGCCCTTACCGGCTGAGCAAATTCGCTAAAATTGTTTGAAACAATAATAAAATGGCAATCGAGATGAAATCTATGCATTAATATTTGTCATTTTAAATTCTATAACCATGCATGACTTATGTATTAGTAGTCTGTTGCAAGAAGGTTTGGTGAATCGGTAAAGAAGTAAAAAGAAAACCACGACACGTCGTTGTGTTATCATGAATCAAAAGAAGGGACGAAAAATAGCTTGTACAATTGTGCAAAAGAATAAAGAAACAGAAAGATGTTAATTATTATTGGTAATGGAAGAAATATTTACTATAATTAAACTTATTTGGTAACGTGAAATCTCTAATAACTTTTATCAAGACGATACAAATTGATCAACACCAAGGGCTAATAAATCTCGCGCAAGGGATTTTTGGCCTAAACGGGAAAATTTTCTTTTTAACTTTCCTTCTTAGATATAACTCGTCAGTGTCATTTCACTTGTAAAACATATGCATACGTTTTAAGTTCTTAATATATTTTACTCTTATTAAGTCAAGGTTGTGTGGTAACAAAAGCTGAGTTTTCTGTTTAGGAATAGATCCTTGATAAACATTGTGATTTTCACTATTGAAGTTTGTTAACACAGTGAACATGATACATGTACATATATTTTTGGCGGATATTCCCCTCCATAGTACTCACCACTCCTTTGAGCTGCTAGGCTCTTTAATAAGACCCAACTGAGTTGTTCTGCCACTGATCGTGAAACAGTTACGTTCTTTACTCAACTCAACTCAACTCAAATAATTTTATTGGCATAAAACAAATAACAAGTTTATAGCCATACAAAATATGTAAAGTTACGTTCTTAACGTCACAAACAAAATCTGCGGTGTGTTGTAAGATAGTTTGTAATAAAGTAAATTTTACTCAAAGTTTAGTGGCATGCGCCTTTTTTTAAACCTAGCAGCATGTCATCGAGCAAAGCATTTAAAAAACGTGAAATGGTTTTGTTAGATTATAAAGTTATACATTGTAAACATACAAGTTAAACAGAATTTGCGGTTAAAATGCAAATTTTGTGTATGAAAATGTTAATTCCGTTCAAACATTACAGCATAAAATATAGCACCTTCTCTATCTCTAACTGCAGAGAAGGATACGCACAGCAAAGTTATCTATAAAATATTACTTAAATCGATTAATATTCTCTTTGACGATGTATATAAAGTCACGCGGGTTGACTACCTGAGTAAGAGGTGTTAAAATTTAATTTGCAATACATTTTTGTTAGCCATTGAAGTAATAATGTATATAGGACATTCAAAAACAGTTATTATTCAGAGCGGGCGCTATGGTGCAGTGGTAACACTGTCTACCTTACAATCAAAGGGTCGTGAGTTCGATCCCCCTACGAGACTGACAAGACAAGAACATAGAACTATATAGAACTCTAGAAACTAAACGAATAGAACATACAAACCGAGACTAAATGGTCAAAAACATTCAGATATAGACAAAACTGACTAGAATTAAATTTAAGGGACCTAACGGAAAAGAGGGTAAGGGACAAAACAACATTCTACAAGACACTGAATGAAACATACGACTCGTCACGAAACGGAACAGTCAACAGATATTTAATGGAACAAGACACAAGGACTCCAATGATACAGGCAAGAGAAGACAACAGAACAGCCAATTAAAACTTAAGACAACGGGGAAAGAAACGTGGACCGATACTAGAAGACCTGAAACGAGCATATGCAACAAAAGAATAATACTGAAAGACAAAAAGTGACGTCACGGCCAGGTAACAAAGACTTTACGGATCATTCCACAAGACAATGGAAAATGGAGCAGAGGACAAGACACTTAAAAAATCAGAGAACAATGTGGCAGACAAGATCAATAAAGAAGACACCACAAAAGAGACTTAATTATGACATCAACGATACAGACAAGAACAAAACACAAAAATAGAAAAGAAAATGAAGCTGTTAATACAAAAACTTACATGTTACGGAATAATTCAGACAGACAACAACGGAAATGACAACAAGGGCCTAATAGAACAGCAAACAACAAATACAAATACTTATGAACAGATTTCCAAAATGAAAAGCTGTCATGATAATCATGATTAAGAAACGCATTATAAAATTATCATGATTACGGTATTTAAGAGCAATGCAAGCTGACCCTTCAACGATAACCATTATTAAAATAAATGCAAGTTGAAAACAGAAACAATAACCGTTACTAAAAGACGACGTTATTGTAATTTCTGACGATAACTGTTATTATAAAGACGTGGAATAATAACCGTCCTAAGCAGTGATCTCCCTTTATAAGTACAATATGCCAAGAGAGGTAATCACTGTAAGGGCCAAGAGAGGTAATCACTGTAAGGAGTTTGTGTTATTATAAGACACATATGTTGAAATTTCTGACGATAAGCATTATTAAAAAGACGTGCTGGTCAAAAAACTGTTACAATAACCGTTATGACCGTGAAATTTCTGACGACTATTTAAAGAAAACTGTCAGGGCCAAGTCGATGTTTCCTGGACACTTATTGCTCAGTACTGGTTTGTTCAAGGAACGGATTCGAAAGTGCATGTTACTATAAGCTTATAGCTTCGTACACAATCGAACTAAAATAAATTCTATATGAACCAAAGAAAACTGTAACGAGATTAGATACAAGCAGAATAGGAAGTTATTCTTGTGGAGCAAACGGAACTTGTTAAATTCTCACTTTAGAAAGGTTAATTGTACCTCTTGTCATAATTTTCCTTTAAAAGGTCAAAATTTTGATTGAATTGATGAATATTTCATAATTAAATTAGCGGCGAAATGTTACAAGTGACTGTTAGATTTTTTATTTATAAAACTTTATTAATTGTATTTATATATACTAAATTAATAGTTATATGTACGAAAATGTAAACATTGTCAAAAATTTTACAATAAATATACATATTGTAAAGAAGCGGCTGTAAAAAATCAAATATATGATGCGTGTTACGTAATCTTTTTCTTTAAAACTTTATCTGTTGATCGTTCTTTTTTTTCTTTTTATTCTACATTTACAGTTTGATATTTTGCCTTTTACATATGATTGACGTACTTGTATTTCAATGAGCTCAGTTTCAACTCGTACGTTTACAATAACTTCCCTAGTTTCTTTTATTCAAACAAATCACATCTTGAAGCTTCCGCGTCTGCTTGAAATAATAAATTTAAAAGTTTGTCATGTTTTCCATAATTGATTACAATGAAACTATTTAAAAATATTTTTGACAACACAAGGTCGCTATTTGTTGTGGACTAAACTGTACTTGTCAAAGCTGCATGCCTCTATGTTAGCCGAATATATCAAGAAAATCAAACTTGATAAAAATGTACTAAGATTTAAAGAAAAGTAAAAAAGATTCAAGATTTAAGTAATGACTTACATGTTTTGTGCAATTAATGACTGATTTTGTAGTATTTATACTGCGTGACTAACGCATTAAGGGCTAATTTTATTTTTTGCATATTTTGACATCCCCCCCCCCCCCTGTTTCATTACATAGAATCTTAGTGGAAACGAAGCCTGTATATATTCTTTTATACATGACATTTTTTATATATCAAAGTGTTTAAAACTATATTTCGTATGTGCTGCATAAATCATAAATCTTTATTTGAATTTGAAAAAGAATAGTTCCAAACTACCTGTATGAATAAAAAATGTTTTTATCCTGCTTTAAGAGTGAATGTTGCATGCATGAAAGCATTGCTAAAAATCCTATTTAAAATAGCTGCTTTATATTTTGTTCCGGAACATTTTATTCTATTAACATATAATATTCATGTGTGTTAATTAGCAGAGCCAATTTTTGTTACAACTTTTTCAAGAATTGACCATCAGATTATGGAAACAATATTATTTTACTGATTTCAAAAATTCTGTATAAATTTTTCATTAGATATAGCTTTATACCCTTTTACGTTGGTAAAACTTTTAAGTTCTATTTTTTTTGTCTTCAATCTTTTCACCGTTCGTTTTTTATATCTGAGTTCAATTTAACAAAGAAGATATACGTTTTAGACAAAATTATGACAAATATATTTCTTGTCACTATGACCATAAAATCATGAAAATAATCATTATGGTGTATTTACAGAGTTTTAGAAAAATCAAAATTTATATCACCACTTAGAGAAAAGTTATTTCTAGAAATAACTTAACAAATCAAAACGAAATTTTCATACTACATTGTATTACAGTAAGTATTATTTTGAAAATAAAGAATGATCACAATTTAAATCACCACTTAGAGAACTATTACAAAATCACCAAACATAAAAGAAATCGAGTATCTGAATAAATTTTCACAGACAAAGGTATGTTTATATGACTTCGTTCACGCCGTGACGTTGGACAGGTGTCGTGCCATAATTTGGCGTCTGATCAGTATTAACTTGGTCCAGTTCCCCTTGATTATCGCCCAATAAGGTTGATAAATCTCGCTCTTGATTCTTTCTTCTGCATTTCATGAAGGCTAAAGTCGCTATAACAACACAAACGAGGGTTGCAACGGATGAAATGATTGCTATGGCATATGAAGGAAAAGCATCTAGCGATTTACCTATATCACTATAAGTGTCAGCGTTTCCTGAATCAGTGTGTCTATCATTATACAGATCATTTATTGCTGAAGCTGTTCTTTTCATGGATGCCTGTGCTTTCTTGAATTCCTTAATCTTTCTCTCCATATCTTGCATTTCCGCCATTTTCTCAAAAGCCTGCATATTTTTATACCATTTTCCGTCAACAACTATTGCAATGTCTGAATAATTTGCTGGTGGTTCTTTTGGGCGGTGAATGAATGGAGGTCGTTTCAAAACAGGGAGTTCTTGGCCGTTTTCGTTAGTAACTTTGTCTGAACAATAATCTATTTCGCAGTTGGAAGTTATTGAGACAGTTTGTTGTGCGTAACCAGTTGGGCATCTTTTTGGATAGAACGATGATGGCGTTTTGACTTCGGGTTTTGTGCCGTTTGTATTCAACCAAAGAGCAAGTGGATTTCCTGCCGAACAACTTAAGAACCCACCAAATTTCATACCCGTGACAGTATCTTCACTTGAAACACAAACAGAGACATCTTCGACGAAGTTCAATGGAAAAAATCCTTCGGGGCATGATTCTGTACCAGTGACAGCATTTGGTCTAGTGCTTGAATAAACACCCCCAAAGTAATATTTTTGTTCAGGTGTGTTCGAGTGATCTGATGCACACCAAAAAGCTGTATACCTTCCGAAACTATAATCGGTCCAACCATGATGTGTATGTGGCCAATGTTTACTACGATGCATAGAATACTGGGAAAACGAGAAAGGGACAGATATAAGTTCAACAGCGACATATCCTTTCGGACAAGAAAAATCTTTTGTCAATGGATTTTTCTGGATATAGTGTCGGCTTTCACATAAATCACCAGCATCCGATTGAGACATTGTACATGTCTGATAAACACCACCAAAATATTCATTGTCATTCTTGATTCCGCCGCAGACACTATTATCAACAACATTTGCCTTAATGTCATAATGTTTATTGGTAGGGTCCATGCATCCTCGGTAAGTGTTGTGCTTGTAATAACTGATAAAGGCATTCTTAACACCTTGACCAACTTTTAGGAGTGTAGCGAGTGGCAGTTCCGGTAATGTGGACGAGGAGATTAGCTCGTATACTGGAACTCCAGTTCTGTCAATGGCAACAAGCTCGTTGTCGAGGGATTTTGTCCATTCAGCACCTGTCGTGTTACTACCAAAGTAAATACCACCGTATGCTTTAACAACTGAGAATGATACATTACTATTGTACTCATTTATTGTTTCTTCCATTTTGGATTTGCTTATACCAAAGTCCATTCCACCACCAATGGTTACGCCATCAAATATTAGATTAAATGATCTACCTGCTCCAAGCTGCCATTGTTTCTTTTTGACATCGTCTACAATTGAAGTTTTCGTATCAACATGGTCTTCTTTGAACAAAACAGCACCGGCATCAACACTTGTCAGTACGTGAGTTCCGAAATCTCGAATAAGTAACTGGCACTCGTAGTCACCCATGTGGTTATCATTGCGATAGTATTTCTCAGCAATTTTCAACAGCCTGTTTTTAAAAGATGGGTGAAAGTCAGCGTCAGGATCTGATATTATACGGTATCTGTTGTACCTAGCTTGAACTCTTGATATATAGGAATTCGATGTTGTCCTTGACATGTGACTCTTTGCGCTCTTGTACCCGGCTGAAAAAGATCCACTCACGCCTAATCCAGCAACGCCTACGCTGGCGCTTGATCCATAATTGACAGAAAAACAGTCCACTGATTTGTATTCATGCATGCGTCCGATCCATTCAAGCAAACACATCTACATGACTTTGTTTAACAGGGAGTAACAACACGCTGTCTGGGATAAGATAACGACCATCTTCAGAGAGTTTACATTGATA